>NW_010972528.1:11762616-11823843 GCF_000737465.1 Haliaeetus leucocephalus
CCGAGCGGAGTTCTGCCCGGTCCCTGCGGAAACCAGCCTTTTGCCCTTGGCTGTGGAACCGCTACGGGAGCCCCGCAGAGCGCTTAGGGAGGGGGGGGGGAAAGTTTGGGCATCGCCGGTGCCTTCCTCGGACTGTTAACTGTTGTGAGGCGCGGTGCGGGCAGCGGCTCCCGCGGCGGTTACGAAACGGCCCGCCGTGCCGCCTCCCCTGCCCGGCGCTCGGTCGCGTTGCTCGCCTGCACGTCGCTTCTCTCCGAGGGGCAGGGTGGAAAAAGATATTTTTTTTTTTTGTCTTTTTCCCCTCCCCTGTTTCTCTGCCATATTCTGCTCTCCTCCCTCCCTTCTGCTTGAAGCAATTGCTCTCCGCTCTGCTTCGCAGCAGGTGTTAAGTTATGGCAACGTGATGATGCGTATTACTGGTTTCCAGTCTGTCAGCCCTTTCTGTCAGGGAAGATGGTTTTTTTGTTGGGGAGAAGCCTTGGCGCTTGTGACTGGAACGAGCGAGCGAAAGGCCCCGCGTGTTTAACAGGGGCGCGTAGAAATCGGGAGTTATTAAAGCTGACTGCTGCGTTCCTGCGTGCTGCCCAAAGATTCTGGCGGAGCAGCGTCCTCGGAAGCGGCGTGTGCTGCTTCGTGGTGCTGGGGCTGCTCTGAACTCTCCTGACGGTTGTTTGGTAAACTGTTACAGCTTCTCGAACTAGAGTGGGGTAAACCCACAGCTCTTTGCTAATGAAGTGGATTAGAGTTCTTTTTTAATAATCCCAAATGACAGTTACTATTTGTTACATAAATGATCAGAAGTGGGTATCTATGGCCAGACTGCTCATTCTATTTTTGTAAAAGTGTTTTTTTAACATCAGGGCTTGCCTAGAAAAATGTAGGAAGTTGAAGTTTAAAAGCTGCTCTGGTTACTTCAAATGTATCTATTTTAATTAACGGAAGTGCAATGTAAAAAGCTATCCAAACTACAAAATAGTTTGAACATCCGTTCTAGCTAGTACAACTTTTTTTTGCAGAGACTTAAAGGGATGTTGGAGATGTGCACAGCATGAGGATAACGTCTGCCACGTTGTTTATTTAAAGTTAGAGAAAGATCCAAGTTTTCGCCATACCTCTGATTTTTTTTTTTTTTTGTGGCCCAGTCAGACCTTTGTTAAAGCTTTTGTTATTTGACAGAAATAGCATGGTTATTATTAAAATGACTAGTAAGATAACAAAAGATTATGTAAACTCCAGAGTTTAAGTGAGAACGCTTCTTGTATTTAGCTGTGGGTAATGCCAGGTTAAAAGTTTAGTAGATTTCTGCTTTCTATGACTTCTAGAATTTCACTGTCTGGCTCTTCTTTTCAGCTGGAATGTATTATTCCTATTCCTTGCACAACTGACAGTAGTGGAAGTTGAGAAACATGAGAGGTGGGAAGCTTGTAAGGTATTCTGCTTCAGTGAACCCATAAGAATATAACGCTGCTGCTTTAACTATTTTTGTGTTTTACTTCCTGTTTGTCTGTCCTTTCCTTTTGTCCTTATTTTTGGTTCTTGCTTCTTGCCATTCTTTTCTTTTACTTTTTGTTTTCCTGTAGGCTGTATGTGGTGTTTGGTGTCTGTATCAATGCACTGCCACTGACCATTGCTGTATGTGACCTCGTCTGTAAACTGCTGCTCCAAAGACTGGAACTGGGTTTGTTGCAACTGTTCTTTCACGAGGCCATTTTGTTTCTCATTCCTGAGAAATTCTGGAGGACATAGAAAGTTATCAAATAGGAAGTAGTCAAAACAGCGAAGCTGATGTCTCTTCTTCTGGCTGTGGGAAAAGCCTGGTAGCTGTCATTTGGTTCGGAGGTGCCAAGATGTAAATTTCTCTTTTGATCCAAATAACTGCTTTCCCAGCTGAAAACCTCACCCTGAGAATTATTTAGCAATCCAAATGAATGGCACAGTAAGTTTCCTACATGAAGTTCAAGCCAACTGAACCACTTCTGTTTTTTTCTGGCTTTCCCATAACTCTGCCCAACAGTTAAGAAAAAGACCATCTAGAAAACTTTCTGGTATACCCCCAGTCTCTCGCCTATTTTTATTTTGATAAGATTTTGTCTTGGTAAGAGACAAGAAAACTGGCAGGGAATGGCTGTTCTTTCTTTTGGGCCTCTGACACTTTTGAGAGCTGAGTGCTTCAGAAAATGCTGGTTTACAGCGTTCTTGTGGTTTGATTTGATGGTCTTGAGACTGAGAGCGAGGAAAACAGATACTGGAAACTGTAAGCTTATTCAGTCACTGGGCAAAGTACCTGATGTGAAACTTAAACTTTATTTTAAAATAAAACTGTTCTTCACTGCTGACTTCTCAGTGTGAAAGAGTTTGAAAATGAGAGCAAAGAGCTTGCAACAGCAGCCAATAGATGTTTTGCATTTGCAGAGGTAAAAGAGCATTTTTGGGGGTTGTCTGTCTTGGGTATCTGCCAGGTCTGGCGTGCAAAGCTGCCTATAACTGTCCTTCTGGTAGCAAACTAGGGCTGTCTGCTTAACAGTCCTCAGAAGAAAGTAATGTGGCTCTGAGTCGGCTGATTCCACTCTGTCAGGCCCCTTGTCTTCATGCTACTTATTTCCATTTAAAGGGCATAGGCCCCCCCTCATCAGCCGTGTGAGGCAACCTCTGCTTGGGAGCTCATCTTCTGTTATGGCCATTGGGAAGGTTTGGGTAGGAAGTAGGAAGAAAGATTGTAGAATGGTAGTACAGACCCAGGCATTTCCATACAATGCATCTTCAAACACTCCTTTCAGATGTGGTGATAACAGTTATGCAGAGTATATTCATGTACTTTCTTTGGAGCAAAACAAAGAATTTTAATTTTCATTAAATTAAATTTGTGACTTAATCACTGGTTAATTTCTTCTCAGTCTTTATGACTATATTACTATGGTTACAGGAATAGCGGCACTTTAATACCGCGTGAGAAAATGTTGTGTCACTGTTATTGCTGTGATCCAAGGTTTGTCACAAACAGACGTGCTGCTCTGTCACAGAGCAAGAGTTAATGGGGCCAAGCTGTTTCCTGGTACAGGATGGTAGTGTTGCTCCTGTGTATGCTTACTGACCTATCGGAGCAAGCTGGTGCTGTGAAACAAAGGAAATAATTACATGGCACATTGTTATTATCATATAACAAATGTTACTGTACGTTAATTATGTAATAAAATCAGTGCCGTTAAGGTCCTTTGAACATCGTGTTAATGCTTATTGACACAAATCTACAACTCAGACCTGTTCCTTCTCAAGCCACTGCGTTCTCCTTCCCTTGTGCATTACAGAAAGCTCAATCCTGCAACCACTTAGAAGGAGCTAGAAGTCGCTGCCCTTGCCCTTGTGGTGGTACCCAGATGTGCTCTGCGATGAGTGACACCAGGAGCAGTCGTTCTCTCTGGTTTGCAGGGCCTGGCCTCAGCCTGAGGTCCGTAGCAGTCTGTGCGCCTGCTGAAATCACTCTCTGCATTTAGCTCTTGGAGCTCTGGCTTCAGGAGGGAAAAATTCCAAATTGCGGACATCTAGATGTAAGTCAGGGAAGGACTGCTGTAGGCACCTGGGCTGCTGCAATTTCGTGATAGTTCAGATCCACCACTGACTGAAAACCATGACTGGGGTCAAACTGGCAAGCTAAGGGGTCGTTTTTAGCTTTTCTATTTCCACCCCTTTAGTGCTAGGTATTTTTTTCCTCCGGTGCTAGTTTAAGATATACCAGAAGGTTGTCAGGGCAAGGGTCATTGGTTTGTGGTGTTTGGATAGTGGTTAAGACAATGGGGCCCTGCACTCATACATGCTACTCTGAGGCATAAATGGTGTTAATTGTCAGCAGCTTCCGAAGTGACTGTTGGGAACAGGGACAGTTTCTCTTCCTCTCATCTCCTATTGTTCATTTTTTAATGATTTTTTTTTTTTTTTTTAATAAATGCTTGCCAACAGATCAGCTATAAAAAGATTTAGGACTTAATACATGCAAAATAAAGCCAAAGTGAGTGCTTGGGCTGGGATGTTGTAAATTAAGTTTTGGTAACTTTTTAAACCTTTCTGATTCTTTTAAACATTTGTCATTTTATTAATAGGCTGTCTTTGTAGATTATAGAATACTGCTAAAATGAGAGCAGTTAGTGAAATACGCTGTAATTGTTAGAGAACTGCCTTATAGAATGTATGGGGAAACTAATACGGAACGGCATGTTAATGCTGACCTCTGGAGCAACAATGACACAGGAGAATTTTTTTTGGCAATAACTGCTCTTACCAGATCACTCTAATGGTATATACTGTGAGAGGAGACTTCTGAGAAAGTGAAGAGTATTTGGAGACTAATTTGTAAGGCAGATATGTGTTGCAAGCACCGCCTCATCCTGTTTTCCTTTTACCAGTAGACCTTTTTGAAAACTTCATTGCCTTTGATTAGTCATGGTAATCATGTTAGCTTTAGCAGTTTATTTTCAAGGTGACATTTACCTGAGAGGAACAAACATTGCTTTGTTCAGAGGAGACATATTTAAAGATAATAATTTCATTAGTTATTTTCCAGTATTTAAGCAGGTAAAGTGACTAGCTGTGATGATTAATGTGTCAGTGTAATTTTTCTTCTGACTTCCCCAATTAAAAAAAATCCTACAGAAGACAACTTAGACTAGATTGGCAGTTGTTTCTTTTGGTAGCGTATTTGACAGATACTAAACTGACAGTGTGTATTGACTTTTTTATAGCTACAGTGAAGGATAGTAGCTGATTACATGACTTGCCTGTGTAGATAAGCAAAGTTCTTGTTGGAAGACTGTAATGTATTTATATTAACACCCCAGCAAACACCTAGAAATGGTTAACTATTGACTGCCACCCTGTGCCACTGGAACCTGTATCAACATTATTTTTCTGTCTTTACACAGTGAATCTCTTCCTGACTGGGAAAATAGAAAGTGCTGTTACCTCATTAGGTAAGATATACTTTTCTTATTTGTATTTACTGTTCTTTTGCATTGTTACAGTTTCCTCCCTACGTGATGAGATCTTTTAACAAAAGAGTATGACCTTTGTTTGAGAGAGAGTAACAGTGACGTTTTAGGAAGTTCAGGACTTCTAAGTCTTCCTGGGGTTACAGACTCCATCAGTGTCCCTGTGCTAGGAAAAAATCATAAGCTTGAGGCTAAGGACATAGTACGTGCTGATATGTTCAGGGGAAAACTCGATGTTTAGGAAATGTGCCTGGGAATATCAAGCTAGGGACAGTGGCCCATTCCCGGAGGGAGCTAAAACAAGAACGTTAAAAATGTCTCGTGAATGTCAAAAGTGGAAATGCAACCAGAATTGCAGCACTTAGTACTGCTATAGAGAAGGAAATTACACTGTGACTTACGGACATCACCGGAACATTGCAGTCAGGGTCCCCTTAGTGATAAGGGCCCTCTTGTGCCTGTAAATCCACAATCGCGTTGGTAGGCATACGTTATGCCCCAAGAGGTTGCAACTGAAATTAAAACAGAGAAACCAAATAAGGGAAACAGGAGGAGAGGAAATGGGAAAACACAAAAATAATTCTAAGGCAGTAGATTGATTCATGTGGGAGCTTGAGTGTTCAAGTCAACATTGGGCTTTGAGAGAAGTTTTAAATCAGGAAAAGGTAGTAATTTTACAATTAGGTAACTTCCTTAAATTTAGCTTAGGGGAAGTGTTGATGAACCATATAGGACGTGTTGTTTGCAACACAGTATTTCCATTCTTTCATTGGAAAAAAATCCAGAATGTCATCTATGTCCTAGTCTGTTCTGCCTGGATGGTTCTTTGGCTTTTGATGGAGTTTGCCATCCGTTGGCTGTATGGTATGTGAGTTTACAAAGTGTAACTTGAGTAATTATACAGTGGCTGGCCTAGATTGGTGATACTACCTTGGCCTGAAATATATAGTGCTTCATATAGTTGGGTCTGCTGCTTTCTAATGCTGTTCTTTTGCTAGAAACAGAGAGTTGTAACATTTGGCTTTTATTCTTTCAAGTATGCTGAAAACCTCAGAGTACTGTAGCCTTCATGTTTTCTTGTCTTGATACAGTTTTGAGCTACTTTGTCTCATGACAGCATAACTGGAGCAGGGAAGAAAAATGATCGTAAAAGGTCATTGCAATAGTGTGATCCATGTGTAGCTTCTCTTACCAGTGTGTTGGAGGGTAACAGGTTAGGATAGTGCAGTCGTAAGGCAGATGACCCTGCCAGGAATCGTCTGACAGGAGATGTTTCTTAGGAGTCCTGATGAAAGTTGGGAGGAATGCTTGCTGTCCTAAACACCTCCTGACAAAGCAGCTTATTACAGCATTGATCTCTATGATAAGGTACAGTGTAGTTCCTTTTCAGAAAGCTGGTAATAGCAGAAATAATGAGTTCCGGAGAACGCAGGTCGAGCCACCATCTCAGCTGTATTCATGCAATGACTTTAAGCTGGAAAAGCTGCTGCTGCTGACAGGGAGCAGTCCTCCCTGAGTCGCCTTTCCCCAGGCTCACAGTGAGCCAGTTCAGCCTGTTGATCCAGCGGGGTGTGAGCTCGGCTTTTGTCAGATCAGCGAGTTGAGCCCTTGGGCTGTGCCTTTGCTTCTTCTGATATCGGGGCAGAAGCGGCCTGCTGGAGACTGGATAAAATGAAGGGGAGCCTTAAGTTCTGTTCTCTCTACCGGCATAAAGGATCTGCATTAAGCAACATGTGCAAGCCCTCCTTGAGGGAGCGTTTGGAGAACTCGGGGAGAGTTTCCTGCTGACCATCAGATAGCTACTGAGGAAGCGTATACTGCCAAGCGTTGGGTTTTGAGAGAAGGTTCTTTGGGGCAGGTGCAAACCATCCCGTATCCCAGAGCAGATGGTTGGGATGTGTCCCTTGGGACTGGGGCAGACCCTGGAGCATCGCAGAAGAGTGTGAAACTGCAGGATTTATTTTCTGCTGGGATTGTCTGAAAATTTATTCCTGCACAGTTTAGTGCCCCCAGCACCGTCCTCTGGTGGAGCTCGACGTCTGTTCTGTTATAGTCGCTTTTGCAAAAATGGGAGTAATATTATTTATGTAAAGTTTTGGAAACATTCTTGAAAGTATTTGTGGCATATTTAACTGGCAGGGGGAATCTACTGCTGTTTACAGTAGATGAAATCAATTTGATTATCATGGAAAGAGCCTCATTAAGATTTATGCCTGCTTGAGAGAAACTCCCTGAACTTAAACCTTTTCTGGTATTTGTTTAAAGTTGTTTTTTTTTTTTTTTTTAATCTATGAAAGATTAATTATTGTCTATCTTCAGAATTTTTTTTTAAAAAGTACCATCTCAGTCAGATTTTTGGTGGGTTGGTTTGCTAATCCAGGGATTGGTATTCTCTTAACGTTTCTTCAGTAATTATAAATGTGGAAAACGTCAGCTGTTTGGGGCTTTTAGAAAATTGGGTTTTCACTTCTGGGTTTGTGCACAAAGGCTGCAGAAATAGAGTTATAGAACAGTTGCTGAAAAAATATTGTCACTGCTCTTGTGTGTTGTTGCTGATCATAAGGCCTTCAGAATCCAGGACTGTACCTTTCTATTTAGAGACTTCCCTTTCCTTTAGATGTTTTGGCAATTTGAAAAGGCTTTTGTTTATTTTCCTTAAGGAATCACACTGTCATGCTGAAGCCCAACTAAATAACACAATACTTATGCATGTATGTGATTCTGCATACTTCATGGCCAGGAGCTGAGGAGGGAAGTGGGGCCCCTTTATTGACACAAAAACCCCAACAGTACAAAATTGTGCCCTTGTGTAGTTTTTCCATTTTGTTGCCAGCACTGAAGGCTTTGTTTAGCACAGATTTTTCTTGAAAAATTTATGTAGGTGAAAGAACAGCTGCCCCACAGCAGTTGGTGCACAAGGAGTAAAGAGGCAGAGGACTGGTTAGGAAGGAGATCTATTGATACGTTGCAAATACCATAGTAATGAGCATTGGTGGGAACTGAAAGGCATTGGAAGCATAAGGCAGTTAAGTGAGGTTTGGGTAAACACAATAGTAGTTTTGGGGGGGTGGATGGGTGTGTGTCCCCAGTTTGCTCCAACAGGTTTAGGGGACTGTGGACATATCCTGAAAATAATGTAATTATGTTTTGGCAATATGAATTCAGACTAGTGGTCCATTCAAACCAAGAGCCTTTGTAAGAGCAAAACAGTTGTCCTTTTGATTTTGAGTAGGGCAAGTCTGAAATGCTTGCTGTGTCTCAGGGGTAAAGCCATGGGAGAATATTGAGCAACAATGACCATTGCCAGATGAACTGCCCAAAATGGCATATAATGTCAGTGTAGCCCTTACCTTGCTCATGTCCTTAGATTTTTCACAACTACAATTCTTCTGATAAAATGGAAAATCTTTTTCTTTTGTCTGTTCTTCTTTCCATGTCCCATGTTTGTAGCAGATGTTCAGTGTTAATAAAAAGAATTTCTAACTGAGAGCCTGAATTGTCATGTTACATCAGATCCGCTGCTTACAAATTATGAAACTTTACATTACTGGAAAAGAAAAAATGCTAGCGATGTTACTTCAAAAAAGCTGGCATAATTCAAATAACTATTGCTCAGGATCTTTGTAAATACTTCCTAAAACTGTGAAACAAATATTTGGGAGAATAAAAGCTCTGCTTAACTGCACTGGTGAATGCGTGAGTGGAAGTGCTCATGCAAAGTCACCAGCGTGCCAGTGGGACTTCCTCAGAGTGGAAACTAAAATAAGCTTTCTGTAATTATGATTCTGTTCTAATGCATATACTATGAATAAGGGATATTAATCCAGAACAGTATTTGGTACAAGGGGAACAGAAATATTTGCAGAGCTGTTGGTGGAAGCCTCTGGATAGTGCTGTCCGGTGCATTTGCTCTTCCTGCTTTGTGCATTCTGTTTCCTTCCTGTTGAGAAGTTTTAGTAATCTTGCAGTTGCGAAATGCAGTCTTTCCAGCTTCTTTTATGTGGTTGCTAGCTGTAGGTCCTCTTACGCTGTTATGATACGTTGATGTAGTGACAACTGTGTGGAGGAGCACATTTAAAGACCTAAACAAACTGAGAACTAGAGTTGAAAAGTCCTGTGGGTCTTAAGTTTGCTTTTATAATTCTGTAGTTGCATCTGCATCTCAGTATTTTGCCAGCGTCTAGCACAGAGCCTCTCTGGTTTTAGAAATGTGATAACAAAAATGTTCTTGTTTTTCGTAAGTTCTTTACTGCAAAATATTTGTTTGGAAAATAGATGTTTTCATGTATTTATGTATTCTGTGTGCTTTTGTGGCCTTTGAAACTAGTAGGAATTACATGCATATGTTTCAGTTGAATGCCCTGCTTGGAGAGTAAAAATAATGACTTTTTATATGTTTTGCCTCAGGTAAGTTACTCGCCTTGTGCTTTTTATATTCCTGTGGCTCTCACTTCAAAAGCGCTTACTGTGAACGAACGGAATAGTGCCAGGCACAGATTTACTAGTGGGGGGATACTGCAGCCTGGCCCCAGCCCCAGCCAGGAGCTCTGCGGGCAGCCCTGCCACCTGACTTGATTGCAGCCAGGCAGCTTTGCCGGCACTTCTTCACCCCATCCCTCCAGTGCAGCTAAATCTGATCCCAACTGTGAATTGAAAATGATGCGTTTATGTGGCTGAATTTCAAGCAATACTATAAATCTGTGATTTATGACGCAGTATATTTGGACGTGTATGCATATGAGGAAACGTGAGGTATAGGTGACTTTTTTTTTCCTTGCCACCTTTTTAAGCTATGAGAAAGTAAGCTTCTGTCAAAAATTGGAATATTCAGCTGCAGTCTACAAGTCATGCTCTAGATAGTAATTTGTTTTAAAAATAGTTTTAAAAATATTTTTGGAGAATGTTCAGAATAGCTACTGCATGACACAGAATTTCCCCTCTTGTAGTCTGCTGAGAGTACATTTTCCCATCAGAACAGCTTTCCCACTTGTCCTTGGAATATTTCACTTTCATTTTTGAATTGCTTAATTACAAATTATAAGTATGTGATGTAGCCTTAATTGGCCTGCTGTTTTCCATAGGAAGATCTGAAAGTGCTTTGAAAATACTGAGCTTTATTTAGTCCTATTTGCTCCTTTCCCTGTCTGGAAAATTTGTCTTATCAATGGGAGTTCAGAAGGAATTTAGAGTACTTAGTAATGTTCGGTGAAAATATTTGACATTGGAGTCCAGTTCAGTGTCTTTTTTGTTGGGGATTTTTTTTTAACCGTTACAGACTCTTCAGGTCTGACATATGGTTAGGAGAATAAACAACATGTCCAGGAAACGTGTTACAATAAAATGAGCTTCCAGGTACTTTACACTGAATATAGATGTTCTTCAGTCACTGGGTGACATACCTAGACTTTGGGAAACTGGTAAGAAGGCCTTCTGTATTATATACTCTTGGCAGATCCATGCAGTAATATTGATTGTAGCCTTTGGTGGATTCATACAAGGTTATTGATTGATGCTGCATTGAAATGCAGGTTATGCTTACCTACAGTTAGAGCGGGTGTCTTAATTAAAAACCGAGGCAGGGAATAAAGCAGTAGGAGGATAGAACTGTTGACTCTCATTTGTCTGCAATCCCCAGAAATTGATGAAAGCTCTTGTAGCTAATGTGAATGGTTGATTAGGCAAAGCATTAACAATAATATTTTTTTCCCCCTTATTAACAGGTGCTTGCAGTGGAGAGCTGGAACAGCACACAGAGAGACGAGGAGTCATCTATAGTCCTTCTTGGCCGTTGAACTATCCTCCAGCTGTAAACTGCAGCTGGTACATTCAAGGAGATCGTGGAGACATGATAACCATTAGGTATGGTTTGATAGTCCATGGAGATAAAGGATTGCTTTGCTGAAATGAAACAAAATGTGAGTTCTTATCTGATATACTAGTATGAGGCTGTTTGTCAGAGCTACTGAATGGTTGAAGGAAGCTGAAGTTGATTACACTGGAGCGTGATTGCAGGTTGGGCACCTCTCATTTTAGAAATGTTCCACTGTGTCTTGTTTCTGCAGGCTACTTCTGACATCCATTATTTATTATAAGTGCAACTCACTTGTCTTTCAATACATTTATCTTCACAATACCTGTGTGAGATTTCATCTACCTCTGATAGACGAGGAGGTGGGAAACAGTGATACGTTTACTCGCATTAAATAGTCCCCCTTCTCTTCATTGCTTATAAATAGGAATAGGTGAAGGCTATAAAACCTGGAACGGCCTCAGTGGGATATGTAAAATTCTTAGAGCAAAAATAACTTTTTCTGTAATGTCTTGAAATGGTGCTATTTTTAATTGACAATTGAAGGTAATCATTGCTTATTGTTACTTGTTAACCAGAAGACACATGCTTTTCTGACAGAATTAAATAATAGTTAGTATTTGTGGCACCATTTCCGCTCATTCTGTAAAAATACTATTCAGAAAAGACTAGAACATATTACAAATGGTTTGTTAAGAATGTTTAGGCTATAATATCAGCATACTGCAATGCTTAATTTCTCTGCGCTAATTGTAGTATCCTTCTCAAACCAACAATTTCTTATTTAAAAAAAGAAAGAAAAAGCAAACGTAGGAAAGGGATTTTTGTTTGGTTTTTAGTACTGTTGTATTTGACACCATCTGCTCATTCTTTGCTCAGCTGCTTAAAAGGACTGCAAACCTCTTCAACTGCAGATGCTCAGCAATTAAAAACAAATCTGCCACAGATGGAATAATAGGAGGGCTCCACCATCCGTAGTTCAAAATAGGAACTACTCATCAAAAGTAAGGAAGTAGATACCTGCCAGCATTTGAGATCCATAAATAGAAACATGCTTTTAAACCCCATTAAATTGTATTGGACTTGGGGAATTTGTTTCAAAGCAGAGATTGTTGGAAACTCTGAGAAAGCATACAAATGAGACACAGGACTTGGCTCTGGAGACTAGTGTTGCAATTTATGCTATGAAAACGTCTCAGAGCTCCCAGTTAGAATTAGGATTCTCTTCTGCAAGTATGAGTGGAACAGAGGCTAAAGAAATAAAGGAAAATAAGATAAGGAAAGTGGTAATAATGTGTGTATACAGTTTAGATGTGTGCATAGCAATATGATTTGAAAGATTTCTTCTCAATGGGTTTTTTATCACTGCCATATCCTGCCCTCCTATGCACATGCAAACAATGGGAGCTATGTGTTTACATCCTAAAGAGTAGTGTTGTGGTGCTACATTTCTGACTATAAATGTACTTGGAATGACTCACTCCAGTGAATGAAATGCAGAATGTTACAGCATTGGAGGATTTCTTTGGAAGATTGTAGCCCTTGTAATGCCAAGGACGTAAAAGAAGCAGCTGACTTGCCTAGGCTAGCATGATGTAAGCAAACTGGGAAAGAGGGTTCAAATAAAAACCTTTTTTCCTCTTCAGTATGCTTCTTGTCCTAATAGTGTGCTGATAAGGGCATAAAAGAGTAGCTTTTTTAAATTTTCCTAGGAAAATCAAACACAGTTTTGGTGATAACATCTGGATTTTGAAAGGTTTAAAAAAAAACCCACCTCCTTTGTGTTATCTTACACTGACTGCATTTCCTTTGATCTTGAATTCTCATTGACAGTAAGACAGCAATGTTATATAAGTATCATATTTGAGATGCAGGAGTCATTAAGGGATAAAATTGCAATTGGAAGTAGTTTTGATTTCTAAACCATTTGCAGTCAGTGGTCATTTTTTATAAACCTATTATTCAGCAGCTTTCAATAGAACAGTCCCCAGATCTACATGTGGATGTAAGTTGCTGGCTCCTGTGGGCATCTCTTTTAGAAGCTTTGTCTTAATATCTACCTTTCGTGTGTGTATTGATTTTCTTCATATCCTCACATTTCCATGCTTATTGTTTTGCTTTATAGTTTACTTTTTAGAAATCCTTGGGGGAGACTTCACAAGAACAGGAAATATATGTCCTTTGTGCTTACACCTCTCTGTTAATGTTTCAATACTTTCTTCCAAGTTTATGTGTCTGATGGAATGGTGCTGTTGAGACCTCGGAAAAAGTGTGTAGCTACTGCTTTCCAAGACTATGTTGTGTCACTTTAGATTCAGGTAATCAGTCTGTTAGTTACTGTTTGGGAACTACTTGGTTTTTCCTCCCATTTTCTCTGGTTTTATGCCTGTTTTCACGAAGGGCCACATAAAAATCCTGTAAGATCAGATAAAGATGTCATATTTAGTGAAGGATGGTACAAAGGCAGTTACAAGTTTTATGTGTGTATGTTTCCTCATATCTGAGAAAAGATCAAAATCATTTTTGTTTAGCAGTTGCTGTTACCTGATGGTTGTAATTAACCTGATGTGGGCAGAGTATAAATGAATTGCGTTTTATTAGAGGAATTTATGGGATGGAGAGTAAAATGTTCTCTGTGTTTAGAATTCAAGATAAGAGCATTGAAAAGTGATCTACTTAGTGATCCACTCAAGCTGTCTCATTAATTGGGGGGGGAGGGGGAGAATCACATTCTTTGGCTTTCACTTCAGTGATTCACGTCATTGGCTTTGAAAAAAGAAATTTTCAGATACCATTTGAGTTTCAATTTCTGAGCAAAACTGAGGCCCATTCATGTAAAGGCTTGCTGGTCTGTAATTTTATGAAGAATTAAAGGGACTGCTTCATTGTCTATTTACCAAACTCACCATGTTTCAGAACTTGACATTAATTGGAAAAAAAACCATAATAGCCATTTATTTCATTCAGTTGCACATGCTCAGCTTTTGAAAACACAGCCCCTGTGTCTCTTGCCTTAGGTTACACAGTTAGCTGGTGCTTGGGAGCTGGGAGTAGAATAGAGCTTTCCTGACTTCAAGGTCCTTGTGCTTCAGTGGTTAAGCAGAAGTTTTTAATGAGCCAATTAAGTCATCAGTTGTTCACAGTCTGCGCTTGCTGTGAGAGGTTGGCAAATAGAAGTAACTTTTCTTGCTTAATTGGCTGGTCTGTTTTATTTTGGGACTGTGCTTTACTGATCTACCCATAATATTTATTCTCCAATTTTTTAATGGATTTAGAGGGCCAAATTGGACATTTTTAAAAATTTATTTACTAATTACTTTCCGATTTTACATCTGCTGAGCCTCCAACAGTTTACCCTTTTTTGTTCATTTTCCTCATCATCCCAGGTTTGTCCTTTTCCCCTTATTAAAAAGTCTTCCCCCCCCCCCCCCCCCCTTAATCTGTAGTTCCTCGTGCTTAAATTACTGAGAGGGTTGTAGGGAATTCCCTACATTATTTATAGAAGTACTTTTTTTTTCTAGCTGCTACTGCTCCTTTCAGTGCAGATGGCAAAAAGCTTAGCTCTGCTAAGCATTAGTTTTTCAGGTAGCAGATTTTTTTTTCATATTTTCAGAGTGTAAATGAGTATTTATGATAAGCTGGTTTAATGAAGTTCTTGCCAGCAACATAAAAATACTTGACAGTTAATAGGAAAATACCATTGTAGGCTACTCTTGTGTCACTTCAGTAATTTTACAGGCAAGATCTGATACATGGCCCATCCTGTAATTTTCTGTAAGCTCCGGGAGTCCTGCTCAGTGTTGGAGGTAGCCTTATTTCAGTATCATACCACTGAAAGAAAAATCAGGTGATTTCTGCAGAATTCTGCAGAAACGGATTTAGTGCTGCATTTGTCAGTTTCATTGAGTTGTTCTGATCCTCAGAGTTTGAATGCTTCCAGTGTTTAATAAACTATCCTTGTACTTTTGTATATAATGAGGGGATTTTTTTAAAAGGAATTAGCTGTGGAAGAGGCATTCCAAAAGCAAAGTAACTGGAGTTAGTGCTTTTGAATAGCATCTTTCAGAAGAAACCAAACCTACAAAATTTGGTCCATCTCCTCGTCTATTCCTGTATTGTGTAGAAGATCACAGGTAACAGTAAGAACAGCCTAAGGGACAGGCATTTTAAAGGATGTTCTGTTTGTCAGTGATGGGTTCTGTACTTTGCTAATATTGCAGTTCTAAGTGCTCAAAATACCAGCGTTTGACTCCTACAATATTGTGCCTGAGTGCTCCTCTTCTCCCTGCCCTCTGAACTAGGGCTGTGTGCTCTGGAAAAAAAGCCTGGGGGGAAAGCCAGGTTCTCCTTCCCTTCGTCGAATGCTGAGATGCCGGAGCAGAGGAGTGTTGCCTGTAAGTGAAGCTTGTGGGTGAAAGGGGATGTTTGCATCCACCCCAAGGAGCAGCTGCAGTGTGGTGGGGAAGGCTGTAGGTGAGGGGTGCAAGGAGTGGAGTTTAGTGCCAGTGTGCACTGCAGCTTGCATGGTAGGATGGACCTCTGGGTCCACATCTCACTCCTTCAGACCTGTGCTTTGCTGGAGAAGCTTAGTGACTGAACTGACCCTTCTTTTGCTTTTCCTCCCAAGCTCTGTGTTTCCCTGCCCAAGATGTTTAAAAATACTCAGTACTGACTGGTGCTGCATGAGATATGGGTGACATTATCCATTAGTACTCTCAGTTTCAGTACCACTTGATTCTGTTTCTTGTTTTAATCACAGAAAATAACCTGGGTTTTGGATACAAAGGGCCTGAGCCCTCCCTCAAGAACCGTAACTACAGACTTCATTCAATACTCTTCCAAAGACTAAAATGTTTGTACAGTCCTACAAGCAGTAGGAGCACAAGACTTTGTCCCTTATTTCCACTGCATTCCCTTGGTCATTCAACCATTGGGCTAATCCTTTTGACAGAAAAATTTGCATTCCAGTTTGAGAAAGTTGAATGGAATAAGTAAATGTCCCCGCACTCTATTTTGTGGGTAGCAGGATTAAATTATTCGTCAGAAGACTGTAACAACAGCAGCGCTAGATCTAATTACAGATGATGAAAGAAGTGGAGTAGCAGAGGTTGAATGCACCATTCAGGACTCTAGGTAAAATAAATCAGTCAGCTATTTAATGTCATATTAGCATGGCAGAAACTTCTTACACAAAGCCTTGTTGTTCCAAATGCATTATAAAGTGAAAACCAATTTTATATATTTATACGTGCACAGATATGTATGCACGTTGTTTCATATTTCTTTACAAAGGAGTGGTTTTTGTGGTGAGGTTGGTTGCTGGCTCATTCAAATATGTCATATTTTTGGTTTTGAGTAAAAATCACCATCAATTTAAAGGGGGGAAAATTCGCTTCCGTTGGAGACAATATAATTTAAAACAATGCTGGAGTGGAGTGACAATGCCTTAACCTAAGCAAAATTTGCTCAAAATATGTCTGTTGATTAGTTTGCATGAGGTAGGACATAATTGCTTTGACTTTGCTTTTGCTCTTAGAAGAAGAAATTTTATAACTGCTATGGTATCTATTATATATAAAACTTTATATCAGAACTAGAACACCTGTATTTCAGAGCAATTGTGTTTATTCAGTGATGTTTGAAACTCCTAGGCACGTGTGATTAAGACATACTGTTTTTGAAAGAGAGTTCATTCTTATGAGTATTCTGTATTGCCCTTTTTTGAATACCAAGGCATTTGTTTCAGCAGCTCATGCATCTCTGAGAGACATGGTGTTTTCAGGGAGGCTGTTAAAGATGATACTTCCTTGCAAGCCTGTTCTGCTTCATCACCCTTGTACTCAGTTGGTTTTGTGGCTAAAGCTTGGATTTCTTAGTGGAGAAGTGTGGGATTCTGCTCTGAATTGATTTCAGATCCACAACTGACACTCAGGAAAATCAGTTATCCTCTGTATGCCTGTGCTTCTGCTTTGGAAGGTGGGACTAAAGTTTCTTCCTCTTCCACACCCTTTATAATAAACCAAAAAAAGCCCTTTATTAGCAATACTATATTCTCAAGGTGCAAGTAGAAGATATTGTTAATTATAAACAAATGCAGGCTCTCCAGAGGTATTGCTGTCACCTGCAGAGGAGTTTGTAAACAAGGCGTGTGTGTAGTGGACTTTCCTGTACTCGTCCTTTGTGTGAATCTTAAAAGCATGAAACCCTTTTTTTTTCCTCCCTCCTAAAAAGAAATGCCTTTTAATCTGAGGTGCAGACAGCTTATTATATGGGCAAATTCTTCTCTGTGTGTGTGTGCAGTGTGTGTTGTGTAACAACACTGATGGTTGAATTTACCTGATAGACAAAAGAAGCTCTTTTCAGCGGAGTGGGGAAAATGAGTGGCTCTGGGACTCGGGTGGAGTGCTGGGAACTGGGTAGGATAGGAGAACAAATTATTTAGCTCTTTAAGGTTGGTCCTGGTACATCTGAAATAACTATAGAAGTAAGAGATCAAAAGATTTAGTAAATGATCTTGTTTGTATTGCAAGCAGAAGTTTTTCTGGTCATCCCCCCGCCCTTTCCAGTTCTGAGTTTCCGTTTCTTGATTCAGTGACTGTTCCCTGTTCTTAAAAATTTTTGTTGTTGGGCAGATAGATACCCAAAAAGTCTTTATGACAAGAAAACCTTACAAACCATCTTCCAAGCAGATGACAGAAACCCTTGTTGATGTCTGGTGCCAAAATGTGTTACAGACAGCAAAACCAATGTGGTAGCTCAGTAGTGCTGTCTCACATCTCTTGCAACAGACTTGACGTGGGTGCCCACAGTTTTCACTGATGCCTTGTATAATTTCTTTTCACACAGTAGTGCCTGTTTGTGCACTTTCTTGGTCATTAAAAGTTTTTTTGCAGAACACCTGGGACAGATAGTCTTTAGTTTACTCTCGCATGGCTGAGTTGTCTAAAGCTTCTTTGCAAAATGTGCTTGTTTTGGAAGCTTGATGAGATCTCTTATAGCAAAGAATTAGGTGCTGTGGGAATATTTCTTCCCAGTTAGGAAGACGCATAGAGCATGGTGGAAGAAAGAGAGAAGAGAGGAAGGACATATTTCTGGGTGGATTGTCCTTGCCTGCACATACGTTGTTGGACATCTCTGAATTTCCATTTTAACTTAACACTTTCAGTGCTCTCTTTGCATTCTCTTGCTGATAATTTTTTTTCTGGAGAGTTATTAAGCTGATATGTTTGGTAGAACCTACAGGTGTGTGTAGGGTGGGTCTCCTGCTTAAATGAAGTGGCTAGTTTATGTTGTTGCTGCTCTTTCCCTTTCACCTTCAAATGGCAAGATCTGGCAGGCATTGACAGCCTTTTGTGAGTACGTAGTGATATGAGAAAATTATCTTTCCGTTTATCTTTTTCAAAGAATTAATCTTTTATGTTTATGAAAAGTCCTTTGTGGAAGGAGGTCTGTATTTCACAGCAGCTTTTCAGCCTGAAAATTCTGTCTAGGTATTTGCATGGAGTACGCACAAACAAGTTAATTTTGTGTAGCTGAGTTATATGAAAGAAGACCAAAATTAGTTTCTAAGTGTCCTGAACAATGTGCCCTTTCCTAATGAGAGAGCTTCGCTGTGCAATGCTATTGTCACTGCACATTACTAAATGCAAATGTAATCTGTTTCATCAGACTGAACAGATAACCCTGTATGGTTCCTGAGCTACAGGTTAGGGAGTGTTATCTAGTTGTGTTCAGTGTTATGCAGACAATTGGGGCACGTCTTTGCACTAGGTAAGCTACTATTGAATAATGACTGGGCTTGGGTCAGCGGAAGGGCTGGAGGTTTTGCTGTAAAAGGTTACAGACTTGTTTGCATTCCCAGAAAGGAATATTTTAGTCTTTGAATTAAAAAAGAATAGTGTTAGACTTTAGGTCCCATTTCCACCCCTTGCAGTCCTCTTCTCTTCTTGCTCTCTCCCTGCCTATCCATATCTTGAAGAGTTGATTTTTGTCTCTTGTATTTATCCCTTTAGGGTTCTTTTAACTGCTCCCTATTGTTCTTTTTCCAAGACAGTAGCCTTCTCTTTCATCCCATAGTTTAATAGCTTTTAAGGTTGGAAAAGACTGCTGAAATTAATCTACCTTCTGTATAATGTATTCTGCAATTTTGTTTTTACTCATATCTGTATTTTAGGAAGCAGTTTTCTTTAAGGACTCTGAGTAAAAGAGGAATCATCCTTTCAGCTTTTGGAGCTACTTGGCATGCTGTTTATGCCTGTGGGATGGGTGCTTTTCCAAATTGGGGGAATTTGAGTGCTCTGTTTATATGTACTCAAGGTACCATAGGTGTTTCATTATCGTGAATGTGATCTCTTTATGTCAGCGCTGCTTGGTGCAGAATGTCAACTATTGCGGTCTGTTTTTTCTCTGTTTGGCTTTGTTCCAGATAAATGCCCTCTTTGTAACTTGTGTTTTCTTTTGTTACTAACAGTTTTAAGAACTTCGATTTGGAAGACTCTCAGAAGTGTGCAGTAGACTGGTTGATGATTGGCCCCTCTTCCAAGAGGGAGGAGTACAAAGTGTGTGGATCATCCATACCTCCATCTTTCATCTCTGCAAGGGACCATGTTTGGATATTTTTTCACTCAGATGCATCAAGCTCAGGACAAGCTCAGGGATTTCGCCTTTCTTATATTAGAGGTAAAACCTTACAATTTTCTTGACTTCACTTACACTCTCTCTGGCAAGACTTGAAGACGATAGTATTTTTTGTCGACAGGAGTCTTGGGCCAGCCTTGATGACTAGGGTGCTAGCTTGGTAACACTGATATTATTTCCACTTGGCTTTTTAACAGTATTCCTGAAGTGTACTGGCCTGACTGATTGACTTGTGACATGCAGGGTAGTAGACATTAAAAAGTGACATCAGATGGTTCCAAAAGTTTTGATACTGACTTTTTTCTCCTTGCCCTCTTTCACAGGAAAGATAGGTCAGGCTGTATGCCAGTCAGATGAATTCCACTGTGCAAATGGAAAGTGTATTCCCAGTACTTGGAAGTGTAATTCCATGGATGAGTGTGGTGACAACTCGGATGAGAGAAACTGCACTGTCCCTCCAACAGAGCCTCCGTCCAGCATCTGTCCCTCAGGAATGTTCCAGTGCAGTGCAGCCCACTCCACCAAGTGCTTGATGAACGAGCTGAGATGTAATTCAGTTAAGGACTGCAGTGATGGTTCGGATGAAGATAATTGTCCTGATCTTTCCTGTGGCAAAAGGCTGGGTAATTTTTATGGATCTTTTGCTTCCCCAGACTTATTCCGTGCTGATCACAGCAGATCAGACCTTCGCTGCACATGGTACGTGGACACACAAGATAATCGACATGTTCTGTTGCAGCTTGATTTGCAGTTAGGCTACAACGACTATGTAAAGGTGTATGATGGCATTGGAGAGAGAGGTGATAAATTAATGCAGACATTTTCGTACCACAACAATAGGCATTCGGTGAGCGTGGAGTCGTCAAAGGGCCAGCTCACTGTCTCATATCATGCTCGCTCCAAGAGCACTGGCCATGGGTTCAATGCGACCTATCAGGTGAAAGGCTATTGCCTTCCTTGGGAACACCCTTGTGGAAGCGATGAGGAGTGTTTCACAGATAAGCAGCATTGTGATGGCTGGTGGCACTGTCCAAATGGCAAGGATGAGGAGAACTGTCCTGCTTGCCAGAAGAATGAATACCCATGTGAAGGAAACAGTGGGCTTTGTTACTCAATACTTGATCGCTGCAATAACCAAAAGAACTGCCCAGATGGCTCGGATGAAAAAAACTGCTTTACTTGCCAGCCAGGAAACTTCCATTGTGGTACAAATCTGTGCATCTTTGAGACTTGGCGCTGCGACGGCCAAGAAGACTGCCAGGATGGAAGTGATGAACACAACTGCCTGGTGATTGTTCCCAGGAAGGTTATCACAGCGGCTCTGATTGGGAGTCTTGTGTGTGGCTTGCTGCTGGTGATAGCGCTAGGTTGTGCATTTAAATTATATTCTCTGAGGACCAGGGAATACAGGTAAGCATCTTGCTTTTATGATGCTTTAATAGCTGTGGTGTTTTTTTCCTTTTTGTTTAAAGAAAAAAAGTCGATTGTTAACCAGAGAATTGGCAAAACACTGTGAAATCAATCCAAGGAATTGATGACAATTAAATAGCAGTCACTGCATTAGGCTTAGAGAAGAGTATTTAAGATTTTCAGAAGTAGTGAGGGGAATGTCAGCTCTTCTGTGGTCTGTGAGAAATATACATTTATTGTGCAGCCTGGCAGAACCTGTATCTAACTTAAAACTGTTTTGAGCAGTTTCCTCTCCCACCGCCTCTTCCTGCAACAAGCCCCTTGCACTGCCAAAAACTAAATGCTGAACTGTTACAGTGAAGTCTTTGCCGAATCTGAACTGAGTAACTCTCCCCCTGCCCTCCCCAAATACTGTACTTCTCAGTTCTACTAAAAGCAATGTCTTGTAGTGGTGGGGCCTGTTCTGAGCAGTTTTTTACCTCCACTGGTGTGACCTCTGCCCCTTTACCCTGGTCCTATATGCCTTGCTATATGGATAGCGTGTGTGTGTGTGTGTTTCTGTGTCTGTGCAAGTGTGGTTCTGCCCTTTGGGAGAGAGTGGTAAGGGACTTTCTGAAGCCCATCTCTTGTCATATGCACCAGCTCCATGCTGTGTTGCTGACACCGTTCGTGTTTTCAGCACAGTGTGCTTTACATTCTCTCCAGATCAAATCTGCATGATTAAGGAGCTGGAGACCAGCCGCCGTGCCGTGTTGGGAACCTTGGTGCCTCAGTTCTGGCAGGACAGCCAAAGCTCTCTGCAGCTGTAAGCTGCCCCTGTTGTGTGATTGTTTCTAGTTCTTAATGTTGTCTTTTCCAAAAATAACCTTTAGGCCCTTGCTGAACAAGTTACCACTGTTACTGGCATAAGCTGACCTATTGAAAAAACCCCAGTTGCCACAGAATCCAACCTGGGACTGCACCAAAGAATTTGCTGCTTTGATTCACTGATGCTTATAGCCTGTACTCTTGTTCCTTTTGTTTATTTTAGCATCCTGAGCCTAGATTAAGGTTTGTGGTTTTGATGGTAGCGTGAAGCCCTCTGCAGTGCTTTTATACATTAATGTGAGGAAGGCAGGACAAACTGACTGTTAACTCTCTTCCATGTTTTTCCTCTGGTTTTGTTTCCAGAGCATTTGAGACCCAGATGACACGACTCGAGGCAGAGTTTGTGCGGCGGGAAGCTCCACCTTCCTATGGGCAGCTGATTGCACAAGGACTTATCCCCCCAGTTGAAGATTTCCCTGTGTACAATGCATCACAAGTATGGAGATATGAGGGCCAATGAACCTATCAGCAGCCAAACTACTATAAATTAGATAGAATAAATCTGGATATGTATTCTTTCAGTAGCTGTCCTAATTACATGGAAGTCGTATAAAAATGTGTATGTTTTACTTGGAGCTGAAGAACCACAGTTATGCATCTTGGTGCTGTGGGTAGTTTTGAACACATTACGTGTATTTGGTAGCAAACAGCAGTGAGATAAGCACATGCTGTTTTGCTGTACATCAAGATAGAATGCACAGAGACAAAGATCAGAAAGTAAATAGAAAAAAGGCTTTTCAAGCTGAAACTGTAATGTGCCTGAAGCGATAAGAAAGTAAGGTCTCTAGCAGTATTTCTGGGAAATTCTGGGATTATTTTTCATTTACAAATACATTACACTGAGAAGCCATTAAGTCATTCTTCTATTTCATTGCTGAGTTGTCAAAACTCTCCTGTGCCCTGTCAAAAGTATCCAACTGTGATACAGTTCCTAGTGTGATAAAGCACTTGTAGTTTGTTACTTGAGTGGAAAAGTAGTTTGCCTTGGCCTTTCTTCTCTGCTGTTGTCATCAGAATTTGAGGATCCTCTGCTATTGCTGATGACAGAGGACTCAGTGGTCTGCAGACTGGTTCTTCAGTGGTGGTGTGATCGCATGAGCGGAGCATCTTCCTGGGCAGACGAGCAGAGCTTAAACTCATAAAGGAAACACTCTAAGAAAGTCTTTTGGTACAGGCAGAGCTGTCTTTGGTATTCCTAAATAGTTCATTAGAAAATATGCATTTAACAAGGAAGTGTAGGGGTCAAGTCAGAATTCTGGTAAGGTGGAGATAGTGGAAAGGACAGGGTTTGGGAGAAGTCTTCTGACTATGCGTGAAATCATAGTTTGTTATGTCTGTGTTACAGGCTTCTGTGCTGCAGAACATTCGAACAGCCATGAGGAGACAGATGAGACGACACTCGTCAAGACGTAGCTCATCTCGGCGGCGCTTGGGCAGGCTCTGGAACAGACTCTTCCACAGACCTCGGGTGAGAGGACAGATCCCGCTCCTGACGCCTGCCCGCACTTCACAGACTACACTGGGTGATGGAATCATCAACCATGCTGATGGGACTATTCGGAGTCCTCCACCTTCCCCTGAAGGACCTAGTTTAGAGGCAAATGCCCGTGGCCAAGCCAGGGGCCTACAAGAAGCTGGATGTAGCAGCTTGCAGCCAGAGACTGAAATCACAGAGCCATCGCCTTCAAATGTCTTACCGAATACTTGCACAGCAGCACATGCAGAGCCTGAGGCTGGACGCACTGATAAATCTTTAGGTGCTGAGACCTCTGGCAGTGAGCTTAAGCAGTCCAGTAAAGTGGATTCAGGAAAGGCTTTTAGAGATCCTTTATCTGAAAGTGTTACAGAAACGATCCATGGAGGGTCAGCATCCAGGAGGACTGTCCCAGAGGACAGTAGTTTAAGTAGAAGTCATCCACTGAGTGAAGAGCCATGTATGTTACCCTTGAAAAAGTGGGAGTCTGCTTATCCAGACAGCCCTATGCATGTTCACATCCAAGTGGATGGACAAAACCGATGTTGCCCTAACTCATACCGGGAGGAGCCTTTGGGTATTCATGCAGCTTGTTGCCATTCTGTGGAAGTGCCAATGTTAGAGTCCTCTACTCCCCTCTCTGAAATCAATACCAGTGATGATGAATCTTTACTTGTTTGCTAATAAAAGTTTTTGTTTTGGCCCTGTAAATTTTGTAACTTCATTGTTTATATCACAGTGCACTTTGATAGGTGGTATGTCTGTGCTCTCAACTTTGTCTTTTAAAACCAGTGTGCTTTAATCCCACGGGGAGTGCAGTACAAGACTAAATGGGACAAATTTTTGTCTTCGTTGCTATTCCTGAAACTCCAGTGGGGCAGAAGTAGGCCAGTGTGTGATGTCAGGGGCTAGGAGAGCAAGAATGTGTCACTGCAGTTTGGAGGCATCTCCATCCTCTGGTATTTCTTCTGTGCATTTATTCACTGCATTCAGGGAATTAGTGTTTCTTGGCTTTTCAAGTGGTCTTACTGAAACTAGAGAGCGCTCTGTTGGAACCTGGGGCAGGCACCAGTCATTGTAACTATGAGTACTAAACTAGAAATAATGTCTTTTTAGACATCATAATTTAATTAAAACTTAATAATTTTAATTACAAATACTTAGAAGGTATTTCCTTTGTAAGGTAAATCCTTTGTAGCTTCTTCTTCATAGAAATTGCTCACTTCCTTTGCTCCTTTCACAAATGTTTTGATGGCCATGTGTACCTTGAAGTATCCACTAAAACCAAAGTTTCTGTATAGAATACCCAGAATGATACCAGGTGTCTTAATCTGCTGCAGTTTTGTAGTAAGAGATTAACAGTGTTCAGTATAAGCGGAATGCATTGAACCCCGGCTGCAGCAATATTTCTTTTTTGTGTTGTCATATGTTACATTCTTCTCATAGTGATGTTGTGAAGGTTGAAGAATTGTTTGCTTTCTCCCTACCCTCTTTTTCCCCTCCTCCCTTCTCTTTTCAGGGACTTTTATGATTATACCAATTTGGGTGTGCCCTGAAGGACACTGAGGCTTCACAGCTCCCATTGGCTGCGGTAGGAAGCACTGAGCACTTGGAAACTGTCAGGATTGGACTTCTATTTTATTTTTAAATAAAATCTGCTTCACAGGTTTGCTTGTAAAACCACTACCTAGGTGCAGATGTATAAATCAGGGTTTTTTTAGTTTTTATTTTTAGAGGATGCTATTTTGTTTGCTTTTTTCTTTTAAGAACTGAAATAGATCAGTGCCATTTCCAAAGCTGACACTGTGTGGATTGTACAATGCTTAAAAGTAAACTGGTGCCTTTTTGGTTTTTAGAGTGTAATTAAAAGCAAGCAAGTTATTTACCTGGAAGGGTGACATTGCTTAAGCAGGAGTGAGTTGGTGCAGAATGACAGAATACTACTGTGTGATAGCTTGACCCTGTTGCAATGGTTGGGGTATTGGCCAGGCTCCCCCATGCTCTAATGAGCTCTGCTTCAATTCCCCCATGACGCAGTGACAAACTAAGATGCTTTACATAGGAATTAAGAAGGAAGTTGCTGCTGCTGCTCTAAATGCCTGAGTGCTCTGAAGCCTGTTCATTGCTGTAGGAATTCAAGTTGCCCAAAGTTATTAGTTGAACTTGTAGAGTTGAGGTGGACTTTGGCATCTGTGGACCTGGGCTCTGCTGTCCACAGGATGCTCCTGGCCGTAAAGGCAAACAGGCTTTCGCAGTGAACGGTTAAGTTTACATCAAAGTGTCAAAGATGTTTTACCTTTAAATGGGCTATATCTTGCCCTGGATCTTTTACTAGGACTCCCTTTGGGAGTGCCTTAAAAAGAACAAGGAATAGTACTTTGGCTTTTTTTTTTTCCTCTGCAGTTGCAAGTTGGTTTCATACTGTACATTCCAGAGGCAGAAGATTCAAACTCCTTAAGGGCATTAATAGCAGGAAGGGCTTGTGGCAAAATGCGTAACGAGTAAGAGTTGTAGTTACATAAAATAAATACTGCTTGCTCATCTTTTTTTTTCAAGTGCTTTTGTGATCAGAATTCATTTCGTCAAAGGAAATGCAGTTTTGAAAGAGATCTTGCTTTCATAGCATTTGTAAACATTTTAGGTACATTCCACCTTTGCAAAGCCATGTACTGTAGTCATTACACTGCCAGGGTTGTTTGCATCTAAGGCTACAGGTTTTGGTGTCCTTCTTTTTGTCTAAAGGTAATTTTAAATACATAGAGTTGTATGTGTAAAGTAGTTAATTATAATTGGGAGGAAGATTATATTTCAAAGTTAATATTGTGTAGGTATGAAGGACCTTAGAAATAAGTGTATGCTTAATTCTGTTACAGAAATGTATTTCTATAATAAAATAATGTTGATCATACTATGTCTTAAACTATCACCAATGTAAGGCTCTTAAGATACGTACTTCAGAATACTGCTATATTTTGGGAACAACCCTGAACAGCTAACACTGTATTTTATTTTAAGATGTGTAACTTCACATAATTTCTTACATATACATATTTTGTGTACTGATCTATTTGGTAAGTTGGTGGAAATTTCATTGAGAAGCTTTTATTTTTAGAAACTTAAAAAAATCCATGTTAATGAAAATTTGATGCTTGAAGGGTGCGGAAATGTTCACAGCCCTCACTACTGGAATTTGTAGCTTTGCATTGTGCTCTTTGTAAGCACCTAACTTTTGTATTCTGCAACACAGTATTCTGTCCCAGCTCCCCTAGCTCATTCCTTGGAGGGAGGAGTCACAAATTTAGTGTTAGTTTTGCAGAAGAAATCTGTATGTCTGCACTGTGAGCGCAAACAAGTGCATTGCAGTGTCCTGGAATGTCAATACCTGAAGGAACCACAAAGTCTGCCTTAGTGTATGTCTGCCCTTCCTCCAGCTCTTGTAAGCATTAAACAGTGAATCAGCCATCCTCAAAGACACTGTTCTGTTTTATGTAAGCTGCCTCCTTGTATTCAGAAATTCTGAAAATGGGGAAAAAAAAAAAAAAAAGTGAAAAACTGCTACTATGCCAGACATGTGAACAGGAAGATCTCATTACATTTCTTTGCTCAGTGGAAAATATCACACTTTAATGACTATACAACCTAAAGTTAATCTGCTAATAAACTTGTTAATTTTTAAATTTTATTTTAATAACGCTTTTCTGCACTCTTTAAAGATTTTTGTCGGCAGAAAGTATTTAGGATAGTTCGGTGGGTTTTTTTGTTTGTGTTTGTTTGGTTTTTTTTCCCCAGATACAAAACTCCCCTGTTCAAGCAGCCAAAAAAACCCTCCCTAAAAAAATCTCTGAATAGACAATACCACCTACACTGGTTTAAGAAGAATGGAAGCTCATCAGCAGCATTAAGGGAAAGGTGACCCCCTTATGTTTTCTCTTACTGCTATTAAAACATGGGAAATGTTTCTGTTTGAAATTCTGGCACCTTCCAGCTTGTGTATGACTCTGTAACATCCCTTAAATGTACTCGTTTTCTGTTCTCTGCTTTTTTTAATTTTTTTTTTTAATTTTTATTTACATGTTGTATATATTCATTTAGATATAACATTTTACCTTAACGTATGTACAGGTATATGGTTCAGGTATGGCATCATGGTTGCCAGTGTCTGCTGGTTCCTGGACAATGATACTAAGCAAGTAAGATGCTGGGCATCATCGTACTTTGCTTTTGCTTTGGATTTCTTCATTTTTAATAAAATTTCATGTGCCCAGAGACTGTGGGTTTCTGACTCTCACTCTAACACCAAAGACTGAGGGTGCCTAAATTGTACTTCCACAGCCTTGGTTTGGTTTGGTTTTGGTTTGTGGGTGGGTTTTATTATCTGCTTTTTCTAGTAGCTGAAGCTGTGGAGGTACATAGATTTTTTTAGATAGTACATGTGAAATCTTACCACTAGCAATTCACTGTTGTATACAGCTGCCTTTAAAATGCACATATGTATATACCCCAAATAACAAAAAGAATCCCTGAAGTGTATGGCTCTTCAGATTGTTAAAAAAAAAAAAAAATCATATCTGAAGTACAGCCTCTCATTCCAACTGCTGAGGGCAATGCTTGTTTTGCTGATGCTTCCCCTTCCCATTCTGTGCTTTGGAGGGTACCACTGGCTCTATCCTGCTGTTGTTCAGTAGAAGGTAGAGGCTGAGTTACTCTGTGTTGACACAGATTTACTCTACAGACTTGGAAATCTTTATTGAAGAGAATTGGGCAGGCTTTTTGGTCATCCAGATTTTTATCCGGAGCCATGAAGGGTGGGAGGACACAGCTTGATGCAGAGGGATAATGCCTCCTAACCTAGTAGAAAGAGTGCTTGCTTGCTTCGTCATGAAGTGCTGTTTCAGCTGCAATGATAGTGGCACAAACAGTAATGCTACAAACCATATCCTGATGAAATGAATATAGCCTATAAAATGGAAACGGAGTAATAAATGATAGCTGTGCACTTGCAGCAGAGTTTGTAGATCGCCTCTCTGGTGCAATAGGTATGTCTTATGACAAACCAAGGAGCTAACTTGAAAAGCCTTGAGGGAATAATATATTTTTTTTAATCAAGACCTTTTTCTGAGAGGGACAACTGCTTTTACTTATTTAGGATTTTTGGTCTTTGCAGGAAACTTGAGTTTTAATGTCCCAGGCAGGCATTAGGATTTATAATTCAGTACAAATGGCTATCTGCCCATGACCTGAACTCGCAGGTAGCAAACCTCGTCTGTCTCTTGTCAGTCTATTACCCTAGCAAACTCTGTTCAATAAGCCACCCTTCCCTTTTCAGATTCTGGCTCTTGTGATCTTGGCTACAGGGATTAAATGGTGACCAAAACTGATGTGAGTGGTAGGGGTTTATGTTTTATTCCCTCTTCATTCTTTGTTTCCTGCCTTATGATGCCATCTAGGTCTTCTTCCCTTCTGTTGCTATCTCTTACCTTAGATACTTTAAGACATTTATTTTTGGCCTCTCAGCATCTCTTGGCCACTTTCTAATCCTTTTCCTTGGATTTTTCTGTTTTCATGTGTCCAAGTGCAGAAGTTTCTTGCTGAAGTTAGAGCACTGGTGAGAAGTGTCAAGGAATAAGGGGGGTAGGTTTAAACAAAGAAAGTGGCTTTGCTTGTGTTCGCAGCTGGGGACAGAGGTGGTGACCCAGGTGGGTGCATCCTCCTGAGACAGAGCACAGCCGTCTGAACTCTAAAGCTTTAGAAAATGACAAATTCCAGCAAGGTTTACCCTTGATTTTGTTTTTTATGTTTTCATTCATGACAGGTACTTCAATATCTCTCAAAACTCATCAGCTGAATAATTGCTAACTTCTTGTCATTCGGTGCTTGGTACAAAGGGGCTAGAAAGCAAACACGTTTTGTTTTCTAAGTTTCAAGAATTCACAAATAAGAGAGTGAAAAATGAGAGATACCTTGACAAAGGCCTCTGAAAATTAAGCATGGGACAGCACCTTTGCTGGGGGTGGGTTGGTTGGTTGTTGGTTTGTCTGTTTGCTTTCCCCTCAAAAGATGAGTCCTTTTTTTTAGCTTCAGCTCTTCAGCACGGAGAGGCACGTTTGCTCTCACAGCGTTGGCTTGTTCACAGAAAGGAAACAGGAGCAGGGTCTGTCCCGGGCTGCCCAGCCCAGCTCAGCTCCTCTCCAGGCGACGGCAGTGTTCTTCTGGAGCCGCCAGCTCTAGTCCTGCGGTCGAAGGCTGGGTCAGGGTTGCGCTTTCAGAAGTGATCGAGCGTGGCTAATGAAATCTTCTCTGCATATTTTTAGATACGTTTTTTGTAAAGATGCTTCCAGATGTGATACTAAATGCCCAGTGACTCATCAATCTTTTCTGAGTTGGATGAAAGCTCTGACCTGCTAAGAGTCTCTTAGCTTGACCCTGCTGAGATCAAACTCTTCTGGTTTATGTACCAACGAGAACTGAAAACAACCCAATCCTTTATCAAGTTGATGAAAACGCTTGAGAGCGGCTGGGCCAGCAGCAGCAACTCTGCCTCATTCTCCCTGTGCTTTCCATCGGTGCCCACCCAGCTCCTATTTCCTACTGAAAGTTGTCTTATTTGGGAGAGGGACTGTCTTCCCGCTCTTCCTTTTACGCAGCAGGTAGCACAGTGACGTCGTGATCTGTTGCTGCTTTTCTCGGTACCGTGATAATGCATATAGGAATAACCCAATACTTCTTTTACTGACTTTGCATTCAGCTGGCTTACAGGTGATACTCTTGTTAATACTTGCATTATCTCATTTTCCCTCTGAAATTCTCTGAGTGCTGTATTATTGCCAGCGCTAAAAGAATTTTCTGCATTACAGCCTCTAATATTTTATGCTACATAAATATAATAGCATATAAATACATAGTCTTACATAGTATTGCATTGCTTTTAAAGCTTTGTTTAAACTCCTTTCTTTTGGAAGCAACTTGCTTTTCTGTATCAAGCATCACAATATTCTTGACATGCTTGTAATGTCAGCTGTCTCAGGGATTTTCTTTTGTTCAGTGGGCTTTAAAATACTAGCGATTATGTCTTCTTTGGGTCTGTTGCTTCACCTTTTGGAAAAATCACAATTAGATGGGGTTGAGCATGCTGCTAAATTTCATTTAGCATATGAATTTATCTTTCTAGTTCTGTACGTTGATTTCTATGGTTAGAAATTGTACACATTAGGATCTAACTTTTGCAAAGCCTTTTAAAAATAATATATGTGATGTTGGGAGCACAGATGAAGCTGTTCCTAAAAATGAAATAAGACATCGTGGAACACCTTTTGGGGATTGGTATGTAATTTGAAGATGATCTCTACTAAACCAGCCTGTTCTAAATTCAGCCTTCTAATTTAAGGGCAAGTGTTGATTGTTTTAAAGCATGGTAGCATAATCAGGGAAAATTTGAGCCAAACCCGGTTAACAACTATGAGGCAATTGGTCCTTGAATTTTGCTTTTGATTTCCTTAAACAATAGCCAAGGAAAGCCTTGATAGCAGTTACAGCACATTATTATTATAATTATTATTATTATTATTTCTACTACTACTACTACCTTTCTCATTACCATACAGACTTGTTTTTTCAAGAGCTGCAAAGTTTCTGTGCTGGCTGATTTCCATACCTTAATTATTTAAACAAACGAAAATAAAACCACACCAAAACTTAGCAGTTCTGAAAACAATCATTATTGCTGGTGCTATAATACATTTAATATGCTCACTAGATAATAAAGTTATTGAAAAAAATAATCTGTTGGAAATTATACCGCAGAAAGTGGATTTTGAACCATAGAAAATAAGACTCAGCCACAAGAGCCTCTGACACGGGTTAAGTGTTTGGGTGCTGCTTAGCCAGTGTAAATAGGGCAGGTGTGCTGTTAATTAAAAAAAAAAAGGCAAGCTGAATATATATGATTTTTATCAGCAAACTTTATATATTCATAGCATTATTTCAAATATGGAATCTCTCTTTACATGTGTGCATATGTACACACAAACCCACATCTTTTTCTTGAGCTAAATATATATTTTAATCTCTTATGATTAACAGCTTTATACAAAGAGAATAGTGTAAGTTGTGTTTCTTTTTAGTGTCTACCATCTGAAAGTTTGGAGAGAGATGGATAGATATTTAAAAATAAAAATACTTCTGAATAATGCATTGTGTTGGAAAGGTACGTTCCTTAAGCTCGCTCCTTATTTTGGGTCTATTCTTAAATCTTTGTAGAGCGTGTGTTACTTGACACACTAAGAGATTAATGAATCTTAATATTTATACCAGGGCCTGTAACACATAGAAAGATATACTTTTTAAATTAAATTCACATGGCTGTTACCAAGGTTACTGAACATGATAGTTTTTTGTTTTCAAAAGTTGCAAAAGAATGGTAGTGATTCAAAATATTGCTCGCAGCTGTTCTTGCATTTTGCATTTTCAAAAGAGTCTTTGGTGTGAAAGTGGCCATATTGCTACAGCAGCAAACCTCTCTATATTAATTAAATGCATGAACTAGATTTTTTTTTCCTAGTGTTTGCCACAAATAAAATATGCAAAACACTTTCTAAAGAGCATCTGATGTGAGAATGATTTAGGCTTGTTACTTGGCTGAGCATAGTGGAGATGGGGATTTGTCTCTGAAGCAATGTGGTATCACCTGACACTTCAGTAAAAAGGAGAAAGGTCAGGCTTCGTTCCCATGTTTCCCTCGAGTTCGCACTGCTGAGCCCGCTGCAAACCCCTCCACATCTCTGTCCTCCGCTGTCGGCACCCAGATAGCGCTGAGCTTCACGCAAGAGTTCCCGGGCAGTGCAATGAGCTCCATCCCCATGCGGGATACAGGAACCCAGCTCTGCCTTTGCAGAAATGCTCCAAAATTGAGATCCTTCAGATTTTTATCACTACTCTGTATGCTTTTTTTCTGCATCACCAAATGATGTCTGAACAGTCAAGCAGACTGTTGATTTTGGATGATTGACTCTAAGGTCCGCCCGAGCAGGTTAGCGTTCAGCACAATGACCCTGTCCCTGGCTGGGCTGGCGCTCGGATGGAGGCACCGGGCTCTTGCAGGTATGTGGAGGGATGATCCTTTGGATTGTAACTTTGACACCTCATGTGTTAGGTGGGGATTCACCCTGCCCAGGGACAGCAACAGGAATTTTTCCTGCTGGCATGGGTGTCCCAAGGCCTCCTCGCTTTGTCTTGATCTTTTCCACTTTGATTTTGCATTGGGAGCTGCCCTACTTTTGAAATGCCTAAATTTGTATGTCTCTGATGGACCCTCGTGGTTGCTAAAATCAGTATTCCAGAGCTGTAGCTGTGCTGCTTTCCCCTGCTGAGCAAGTGCACTGCCAGAAAAAAACAACCAGCGCCTTATTTTATATTTTATTACTTTTTTTTTTTCCCCTCTTTTTTTCTTTTTTTTAGGGAAAGACTAAAAGCTACAGATGCCATAAAGGGTGTAGCTCATTTTACGGGCTTCACTATTGGAACTCTAAAAACATTTCTTTTTTTTTTTTTTTTTCCAGAAAAACATTTTGCAAAAATCAGCATGTAAACAAGAAGCCACTTCAGCCTCGGAGGCCGCGTCGTTATTTCCTCGCGGCCGTCTCGCTCGCTGGTCGCCAAGAGCGGGCCGAGGGTGCCTCCTCCTCCTCGGCACCTCCCCCCTGAGGGTAGACCACAAAACACAGCTTCTGTCCCCAGCACGTCATGGACTCTGCGAAGAGCAAACGTGCGGGTGGTTAATGGGGATGCTCGAGCTCTTCTAAACAAAAGCGCGAGGCCGGGGCGATACAACGTGTGAATGAACGTGCATCTTCCCAAGCCGGGGCCGCTCGACTCTGTCACTTGGCCGACTGCCCCCTCCAACCCCAAAGGGGGTTGGATGGAGGTGAAAACATCTCCAGCTCAGCGATAAAATAGCGTTTGCAAAGCAGGGGCAGGTTAAGAGGGGGCAGCTTGAGGGCTGCCTCTCCGTAGCCCTTCCCCGGCCCCTCACAGAGCTGCCCAGCGCTGCCCATGGCCGGCTGGCAGGGCCGGGCCGAGATGGCTGCCAGCCCTCCTGGCACTGCGCTGGCCCTGCGGCAACGGTGGGGACCGCTGGTCTTGGGGAGCGGAGCCCTGCCGCAGCTGGTGGAAACCCTCCGGTGAGAGCGAAGGGCTGCAGTGTGCTTGTTTGAAAGTCCTCGCCTCGGAGCAAAACAATTAAAAGCCAAACACAACCAAAACAGAAGAGGTTTACGTGCGGTTTTAATTTTACGTGAGTGATCATGTAAGGCTTTCTTATCTTTTGAGAACGAAATAATTCATCATGCTGCGCGGGGCTTGTGCAGCAGGATGTGCTGGTGGCACGGTGGGAGGGAAGCAGGGCAAGCGGGAGGCAAAGCTCTCCGCCATTTATTAGTCCTTTTGTGATAGCTCATTTAGCCTTCATGTGCTTAAACTTACGCTCCTGCATACCTGCTCCGGGATGGGCTGCTGTGAGCGAGCTGAGTGCATGGGGAGTTGCCCGGGGGCACAAAAGGAGGCAAACATGGCCAGGAGCGAGCAAAGCAGTTGCCCACGGCAAGCGCCGTCTGGCCACTTTGTGCCCCTGGGCTGCCTGTGACCAAGAGTGGTGGTGGGGCTCGCGCGGGCAGTTCCCTGCCTGTTTTAGTGCCGATGCGTCAGAGCACGTTAAGCAGATCCCTGCAGACCCGAGCACAACCAGCGGCCCCAGGAGCGCAGCGAGGCACCGCGGCGCTGGCTTACCTATTAGCCTATTTACACACTTTGGTTTATTTCTCCAGTAGACTCCAAGGAAAAACACTGGCACTCCAGTTAAAATGATAATGAGTCCAACTCCACAGACGACCGGCTCAGAGTATAAGCTGAAGATCAGCAGAAATGCCCAAAACACCAGGTAAGTGATGGGGATGAGGAGGTTTACCTACCAGGAGAGAGCAGAGCAGAGCAAAACTGAGCAGAAAACCAGCAGTGGCTGACTGGTGGTGAGGGGCTGCAGGGGGGCTGCAGGCAGCGCTGCGGCTTCAGGCCCCCCCATGGGTCATGCCCCCTTCCCTCCACCACCGTTGTCCTCTCTGCCCATCTCAGCAAGTTCACAAGGGGTCTGCCTGTGTATCCTGTTTGTACACTAATGGCACGTTGGGATGTGGTTTGGGACCTTAAAACATTACCACTACATCAAAAAATAAACCATTCTTCAAAACGGGAGGATGGAGGGCTTGGTGTGCCCATCCCACCCTTTGCATCACTATTGCAACCAAGAGATTTAGCTTTAACATTGTCACCTTGATAGGTCTGAAGATTTTGGGTTTTTTCCAGCGTAACACGATCAGGCCTATAATTGTCACTCCGTAGCAGAGGTAGTTAATAAATGACACATAGTTGATTAGTGTGTATGTGTCTCCAACAAGCATGATGATAAGAGTGGCCAAACACTGCAAAGAGAGAAGCATAGCCTTACTTGAGGCATTACTAGAAAAGGTAGCTTAAAACCAACAAAAACGAGCGAAAAACCCATTAAAGCAGTTAAACTCCTTTTCTTTATGGCCCCCGCTGGGCATCTGCTGCCTCCTGTGGTTTGGTGCATTGTCCCCGAGCTGTGCCACTGGGGCTGGGGCTGAATGGGGATTTAGGGTTATTTGGGGCATGCTGAAGCCAGAGACCAGCAGGTCTGTTTATAAATACGCAGGGTGCTGGCAGAGGTGGCTCCGCTGCCCGTGGCCAGGCAGGCAGGGCTGGGAGGACGGGCAGAGCTCTCCAGCACTCCACTCAACCCATTTCTGTTGTGTGGTTTAAAAGCTATCGAACCCTATGGTGAGGACTTCTGATGGAAGAAGGATTTCCCGCGGACTAACATGTTGTCGTCAGTGCACTACGTTGTTGCGGGTGTCCTGTATATTATAAAAAAATAAGAGCTTTGCCCTTCCCCCCCTGCCAGCACACAGCTCACCCTGCAGATGACCGACATCATTAATCTTTTGAGTATTACTGGTGTTTGGAAACTGGCAGATGGATGGTGGAAATTTCTATGCCTACACTTGCTTGTTTATACTGTATTTCTGCATAACTCTGTAAAGCCAGGACAGCTGGCTCGGGGGCCAGGGGGTTGTTCCTCGGGTCCCACCCCCCTGCCTGTCGGTACCCCAGGAGCTGAGCTGAGCTGAGCCGAGCCCTTGCCTGCACCACTTGCTGGTCCTGTGAACGGTGTCTGCTGGTGGCCAGGGCCTGAGGAAAAATAAATATCCAAACCCCTCCAGAGAGCGCTCAGGATTTTGGTCTGTGTTACTCCAGGTTCTCTTTTAGCTTATGTCCCTTTTTCTTAATTAGCTGTTCCAATAGCAAAGTCCTCCCGGGACGGTGGGCTTCTGCACCACCGGTACCAGGCATTAAGCACCACCGCAATCAAACAACCCTTTGGTCCCTCCATTCCCCTGTTCAAAGCAGGGATTGGCAAGGGGATTTCAACACCTTGAGCAGTCTCACTACAAAATGGATTTAAAATAGGCCAGCATTTTATATCGGTGTCATATAACATGTTCCCTGCTTTCCTCTGACAGGTGCGCGGTGTTGTACGCACATACGACCCTCTCCTGCCACTAATGGGTTTCACAGCGACGCCGCTCGGAGCGATGAGGTTTCGTGCGTAGGTGACACTGATGTGTCAGATCTGCTCACAGCATAGGCATGATCCCCAGGTGGTACGAGGCTGCAGAGGGGTGTGCTGCTCCCCCCAATCGCCTGGCCGCAGTCGCACGGCAGGCGGGAGAGCCGGCCGCTCCCCACGGTCTTGCAAAAAACCCCTCAGTCTGTTTATTTTACATTTAGCTTGGCCCCTTGATTTTTGAAAGGATTAGTAAAAATACAGGTCTCGCTGGTGATGTTAAAAAGGCCTTTCTCCATGTACAAAGAAACCTTTCTCCATGCAAAGAGCGAGGTGTGATTCATTGGAAGAGAAAAAGGAACCTGATGTATTAATTAGGTTTGCCTAAAGTCTGACCCAGTTTGCGATTGTAGCTGCCTACACGATATTATTTTTATATTTCTATTTGTTAAGAAATTAATATTTCCTAGCAGCATTTGATATACCCTGAGCTGCATTAAAACGCCTTCAAATGATGAATTGATATGCAGTGTTCGTTCTGTGATTTGCACTGGAATTCAAGGGGAATGGTTTGAGCAGAGTAGGGGGCTGGTGTACGCTCGATGGATCGGCCAGCTTGGCTCAGGCAGCACTCTCGTGGTGGGGCTGTTTCATGGAAAAACAGCCTCTGAAACTCAGCGTGTTATTTCAGCCGATGTATTTTTAAGGACAAAGGAGTTCTGCTTCATCGGCACCAGCAGAGAGCAGCTGCCTGGTGGGAGCCCATGATGGGGCCAGTGCTCTCTTGTTGTCCGGAGCAGGGCAAACTGTGGGCAGTTTACCCCAAAACCCTGCAGGGGCAACACACGAGATGTTTGTGATGGGTCACTAAGCCCTAGGAATACCGTAAGGCCTCAGCTAGACATGTGTTTTGTCATAAAAGCAGAATGTGCAGGAGGCTTATTTGGTGAAATTTGGCCTGGGTGTATTGTGCCAGAATTGCTGTTAGAGCTGGGAGACACAGAAATGTGCACCTTCCTAGTGCATCTGGGGTCAAACCCTCGTTGTTTTGATATCAGTGGCAAATCTGCAGTCGGCAGCAGTTGATGCAGGCCAAGATTTCAAGCAAATGCCCTTTGAGGAATTCCCTCGCTCGGGCCGTGCAGCCAGGGACGGCAGCACCGGGAGTCATTTTCCTCTTTAATGTCTTCTATGCTGCAGTAAACCCCATCACATATTCTAGCTTCACCGTTGGTAAAAGTGTGTGAAGCTCTTTCTTTGTTTCAAATAATAATTTCTGTAAGTCATTAGTATCATGGAAATTTATGCTGTAAAAAAAGTGAGAGAAATCTTCCCGCGGGAGCACACCAGCAACCTGACCAGCCCCGAACCCTCCCAACTCTTGGCCTGTTGGTTTCTGAGCTTTGTAGGTGACCTCTTGTCCGCCTGACGTACCATTCAGCAGATATGTTACTCAGGGCCGCTGTAATCATTGTCCCTACTTCATTTTTTGGCCCACAGAAAAGAAATACCTCAGGTCCTCAGAGCACTGCCTGATCATCCCTCACAAGAGGTCTTGCTCTTTGAGAGTAGCTTTAGGAGCACTTTGTCCTCTCCATGTGACCTGCCATGTCTCTGGCATTGATGGCAGGATCTAAACCAGCCCTGCCCAAGTGGGATTAGTAGTGACCATGGGGATTTCCAAATGTTTGTGCAAAGAAGGCAAAATTGGAGCTTGTCTTTTCTTAAATGAAGTATCTCTGTTTCAAAAGCCAATCTCTGTCTCTGCTGTGGGTAGGACAAGTGGTAATGGGCTTAAACTGCAGCTCAAGTTAGGTATGAGGGAAACCCTCCGGGCGTCAAGGGTGGTTGGGAGCAAGAGGGATTATTTCCGAGGCTGAAGGCTGCTCCTCTCTGGGGCTGTTGGAGCTGCTCAGCCAGCACCCACCAGCAGCACTCCAGGCCGACTCGCTTCTCCTCCTCTGGGGTAAAATGGCCTCTCAAGGATTTTGCCAGCTCTCCTCTCCGTAATTCAGTATTTCTAAAAGCAGGATACAGGGTGACGGAGCAGGGACGGTAAAACTTACACAGACGAGCAGGGCAGGGATGGGCGTGCAGTGCTTGACGTGGATCATGGCAAGCAAACTCGGCAAATGGCCTTCTCGGGCACCAGAGAAACATAACCTGGAAATAAGAATAGTGATGCTGAATCCACTGGGTGTACAACAGCCTCTTCAATATCTAGCCATATAACATCTCTAATCTCAACCGCCTGCCGTGGAAGGGAGTTGCGACCTATGGGTGCTGGGCTTGCGACTGGGAGACAACTAGAGACTGCCTGCGTAACCAGGCGTAAGTTATTTAAATTAGACCCTTCAGCATATGAGGCCTTTAACAGCTAATGTCATCTGTGAAATGACCTGCTTTGAGATGCCGAATTACGTCTGAGGAGGAGGATTGAAATCTGCCCAGTCCCTGTCTGCTGGCCAGGGTTGCCTTCTCACCCAGGGTGGGATGAATACCGTGAAGGTTGTGTGGTGATTAGCAATACATAGCCAAGGCATAAAACCCCTCATAGATAGTATTTCCAATGTCAAAAGGGTTTTGGATAAGGTTTAACGTGCCTTAAGATTTCACTTTCGAGTGCATAACCTGTTACATATGCACTCAGATTTGTTGCATCTCATTATACTCATGAAAGTGCTGAGATAAATAACTTTCCCTAGGTACTTAAGACTTGAGTCATTTCCTCAAAAAAAATTTTATAACTTTTTAATTAAGTTCAGAGAGGTCAATTAATATAAATAGACTTTATAGACTACAATATAATAGACTTTACAGATTCTGGCCCCAGTATCAGCAGTGTGTGTGCAAAGCATCTTGCCTGAAAGGAGTTTTTCCAGCACGGGAATGAAAATGTCTGTAACTGGGAACAGCACCAGGCCCTAAAACTCCTCTTTAAGCAAAGCACAGTTTAGCTCGTAGCTACTGGAACCTTACTGATGTAAAATGACTTTGGTTCCACGCTAAAGCCATGTTTGGCTCTTACTGTGAGTTATTCCACATCTGCAGAGACTTTCGGTAGCTCATAAGGATTATTTTGCAAGAGATTCCGCAATTCAGTATTACACTTGCTGATTCGAAACAGAGCAATTCATAACCAAATGTATCCAACATGCCCAACAACAACCTCATGCTCTACAACATCCAAAATGTCTAGCTAGCATTTCTTTAGCAAATGAAATTAAAACAGCCCCTCCCCAAATTAGATAATGTTCATAAAATTGTACTCCATCTAACCTTGATGAGGTAAAAAGGTATCCATTTATTCCTCCAAATGTAGATAGGGCCACTGAGACTGGCATAACCCAGGAAAAATAGCCCAGTAACTTTTCACCAAATGTCTAAAGCAACAGAAGGCAGAGAAACTGAAATACACTGCAAAGCACAGAACTGAAATCAAAGTGTATTTTAGACATCCAGGGAATGGTTTACTTACTACCGCCACAGCGTTGGAGGACAAGAGCTCTTGGGGTGACATGGCAGTGAAATATGCAATGTTGGTGAACGTATACACAAATGTCACCAATGGGATGGATATGAATATGGCACGAGGTAGGTTCCTAATAAAAGAATTAGGAGGGTAGATAAGAAATTACAGTCATGCATAGCGAGACCACGACAACTGTGAACGGCCCGGGGGAGGTGACCCAGCTGGGTGGGTTCATTGGCTGTTTCTCTGGAGGGGGCAGCGCTTCCATCGGCTCTTTGACCCACTGCAGGTTGGAGAAGGCTAAAAGTGCTACGAGATGCCACATCTGCAGGGGAGCTCCCTGGGGCAAAAATACCATGCGCTCCCTTTGGGCTGTTGATTGGGATTGAGGCAGTGTGTTGCCGAAAAATGAAAATAGCCATTTCTCAAAAGCCCTATGTACAGGCACCAGTGATGGAATAAAATGACTTGTTTTGCTTTACTTTCACCTGCTCTGAAAATGAATGGGATCCTGTTGTTCAGGTGGCTGCCTTGGCCCATCCCATGCCATAAACCTGGTCTGGTCGTACGACACCATGGCAATTTACAGTAGTACAGATATACTTGACCTCCAATCCAGAGACCTCCTTCGAGGTGGACACCTGAACTGTTTGGTATCTAACGCAGTAATGCATTTTTCTCTGCGTGTCAGATTTGGAAAATAGTTTTTAAAAAATGTATTTAACCTTTGTGATTTTGAACAGATTTAGTGAAAATGGGAAGTGTTTTTGGTTATCCAATTTTTTTTTATATTTTAGTTTCCCCTCAGAGGCTGCAAAAATAATTAAAAAAAGGCCATTCACTCCTTTATCTCTTTATTTCTCAACTAAGGCCATATTTGCTTTATTTAAGTCATAACTTTTCATTATTCAGCTTTGAAATTGTGGTGGTCCATTAAAATGTTGGTGTTTTGTTGGGGGAACGTATTACCACACTTTCTTTATTCCTGCCAAGTTCCCTGGACATGCACTTTGCCACTCACTAGTGTGAAGGCATGTGCAGAGCTGCTTGTGAGGCTGCAGCTTTAATTCATTTCCATCCAGGCTGTGTAATAGTTTAAATTTCTCCTTGTTTCATTGCTGTGTGTGTTGGATCCCCAGAAATAACGAACGCTCCAAGAGCTGCTCTTGGCATTTGTCATTCCACTTCATCAGCTTAGAAATGTTGAAACATTTGAGCTTTGCTTTACTAAACTGAAATTCACTTTCCCTCCAGCTTTCCTAGCCTGCTCATGATAAATCATTTCCAAGCCCCCTCCCGTACCCAGGACCAGCAGCAACCCGACGTCGGTCACCCCTGCAGCCGAGCTTGGGCAGGGAGTGCTGCCTTCACTGCGCAATGACTGTCTAATCTTCTCTTTCAGGTGTCTGTGGAAGAACGCCTTTGGGTGAAAAAGCAAAGCGACTTCCAGCATAATTCAACATTTTTCTAACAGAAGTGATTCTCCCTATAGGTACTTGTGTGGCATCTCATCAATGGTTAATTTTCTGCTATAGAAGCACTGTATGATTGAAGAGTGCCATAAAGATACTGCTTTGTCCGTAGGCTGGTTTGATTCAGTCAATGCCTCATGCAATACATTTTTAATTTCAGTGTTTCTTTCACATGCCTGCTATCTGTTCTAAACAAAAAATCTCTCTCTCCTTTAGACAGACCGGTCCCATAGACATGGAAGGACATCGCTGCAGCTTATTAAATGAATAATATTACCAGATGGCTCCAATGTTTCAGCACTTCAAGAAAATGTGGATGGCATGGAAATGGATACTTGCCTGCGGGGATCAACCAGTTCTTCTGTTACATAGTTCAAGAAGTTCCAGCCACTGAATGCAAATGACCCTTGAAGAAAAGCTAATGCTAAATGCCCCACGGATGGAGTCATCCAAAAATTGAATGCGTTGCTTGGTGTCAGCTCTTCGTAGTTTCCTGCACAGAGAGTGCAAGCAAGAGTTTAAGCCACCCCTACCTACCAGAAACACTGTAAAATAGGTAAACTTTTGCTTTTTATTCTTTCTTTTTGCTCTTTATTCCTTATTGGATTTGGGACTTCACGCTCTTCACACCACCATGGGCTGGCATTGCACTTGCAGTGCTTTCTGTGGGATGGCGTCCTGGGGAGGCAGCTCGGGCTGTATGCACGGGCATCCCTCACTGCCATCTGTGCCATGGCATCGCTGTCACCGCCGTGACTCATGGGACCCTTTGCCAACCTGCACTGTCTGAGGATGGCTCCTTGGCGGGGTAAATTCCTACCTGTTCTTAATGTGGTTTTCTTTCACAAGAGTTTGGTGGTGTTTAGTAGAAATACCAAAAAATAAAATGTCTGTGGGGCTAGAAGATTTATCAGGATTGTGGGACAATTACCACTGAGAAAACAAGTTTTCTGCTCTCTGTAAATGTCATATTTCATCTTCCTTTATATGACTCATCATATACACGATAAAAACATTGTGAGCCTTTTGTGTTTTCTGCTTTCCATTAAGTTGGTGAATCAGCGAGAGGTTTTTTTGCCTATTTTTAATCTTATAAGTGACTTTTTGTAGGAAATTGGACTAGTGCCCAAAATGAAGCAGGTGTCTTCCTGCAAGGCATCGCTTATTCATTTTATACCCAGAGCACTCCAAATTTAAGGAACATAGAACAGATTAAAAAATTTCAGTAACTACTCCAAAACAACCTCAGCTGCCCTCCTTCATTCTTTCAAAACCGACAAGGCGGGCCGGAAAGGGACTTGTTTAAGGAGATACAGCTGATTTCTCTGTTGTGCCATCCTTTCCACAGCTGTGTAAGTATACAGCCCTGCAGCTCTGCTAAACCCAGCACCCCTTCGTAGTCAGTTTGTAAGGAGGAAACAGTGCAGTAAGTGGGAAAAGTCAAGTCTATCAACAGTACCATACCCGTGTTAGAGCTGTCTCACAGAGTACCTTTAAAGATCTGTATGAAGCCCACAATAATGATAAGGGCCAGGGCTAAGAGTTTTCCTGCTGTAAATATATCCTGAATGCGCGTTGCCCATCGAACGCTGGAGCTGTTCACCCAGGTCAGGAGGACTGGAGAGCAAAAGACCGAATTCAGTGAAATGAAATTATGTTTATTTAAGAACACACAGTCAAAGCATTGAAAAACATAGACTGACGCACACATTCCTGTGGGGAGCTCTAGTGTGGCTGGGAGCAAGGGTGAGGAGGAGCGTTGCCTTTCCCTAGGAGACTCCCAGCCGCAGGGGCATCCCTGGCAGCCAGCAGCCTTCCCGGCTTTGGGCGCTGCCGGTCAGGGCTCCCCCCAGCTCTAGTAACTGTGCCTGAATAGTGCTCAACGTGCAGGAATCGCCGCCTCCTCATGGAAATGGTTAACGTCTTCAGACCCCGCAGCTCTGGTTTGCTTTTGCTGGCTCCGTAAGTAATTAATGCAGAGCTGGTGGTGTGCTGCACTTCCTACACGATCGCAGTTGTGAATGTCAAAGAAGACTAGGAAGGGCTCAGCTGGTGGTGGGTAACCCATGCCGGTGGGTAACCCGTGCTGGTGGGTAACCCATGCCGGTGGGTAACCCGTGCTGGTGGGTGACCCGTGCTGGTGGGTCACCGGAGCTGGGCGCCCATGGCTCTGCGGGGAGCGCAGCACTGCCCCATCCCACAAGCTCACCTGCCACCACTTTCCCTGAGACCCGCAGGGATTTGAGCACCGTTGTGTCCCGCTCCAGCCCACTGTGCTTGCTGCAGGCAAGTGGGAAGGGACTGAATATCCCGCACCGGTCACAGTGCCTGTCCGGGGACCTCTCCGCTTGCCTTTTGAGTTGTGGCCATGACCCTAGCCTGGCCAGAGCGGCCCCTCGAGTGGTCCCATGTAAAACCGAGGCAAGCTTTGTGTGTGCGCGAGAAGCAAATACTCACGTAAACACACCATGGAGAGGATCCTGGAGGCATTATAGGGGGGGATACAGTTAGGGAAGACGGGCTGCAGGACATAGTTTGAGAAGGTCAGTGCAATGACGGCCAGACTGGTCGGGTACATAATAAGCACTGCGCTCCATAGCAGCAGAAACCTGAAAAGACAAGAAAAAGCACAAGAAAGCAGCGCTGGGGGTGTGCTGGAGGAGGTAACGCACGCTCAGCTGTGCAGTGCTTCGGGATGGCTCCCAAGGCATCAGGACCGAGCACCTTCATCCTGGTCGCACCTAACGGTCACCTACTTGTGCCTCTCCTCATCCCTTTTCTCATGTTCCCAGCACAATCCGGATTTTAAATTAAGCATTTTTAAGCAAAGCACAGTTTAGCAATGTATGGATGAGTGAGGATTATGCCCAGCGGGCACACTTTGACTTAGCTCTGTATGTCAAAGCAAAAGCATCTCCGTTGCTCCTGGGCTGACGTGTTACTGCAGCAGATGGCAGTCCCTACGTTGAAGGCATCTCTAAAGGGTTTGGGCAGGCCCACCAGCTGCGGGCCAGCTGCACTCTTGGGGCTGCTACCAGCTCCCCAACAGTCATTGGGGGGTTTCTTGTCACCGTTCAGGTTGGTTCTGCGACGTGGGCCAGGGCAGCGTAGTGCTGCAGTATTCTGCAATCACTCAGCTGGGGTCCAGCCGGGCTGGTTGTCTGCCTCCAGCTGTGGCTGAAGGTGATTGCACTGAATGAGGTACCCTTGCAAATATTAAGTGTGAGATATTTTGATTTTTCACTCTGGGAAAAAGAAAAAAAATACTTATCTTATAAAAGCAGCAGTGGATACGGTTAGTGCTTTAAAATATTTGAAGTATTATTATTTCTGTAGTGAGAAGTAGTCATTGCAAGAAAGTGAAATCGTTCTTGCCATGTATGTACATAAACACACAGGTACATACACATTAATTCATTGATATGCATGCGCAAATGCAGTGTGCAGGGATGCCCAGCACAAATGAGGATCAGAAATTATATTTTCAAATAAGACAGTGTAATTTCTAGATTACGTGGGTTGGTCTTTTAAAGGCTGCTCCCTTCCAGCATGCTGCCTGCTGTCAGCCCCTTAAATCTGGCACAGCTGGGGGAGTCCCTCTGGGTGCTGTTAACCTGGAGGGAGGGAGTGCTGCTTGCTGGGTGCTCCTTGGGCCAAGGCGGTGAGTGTCTCTCAGTCCCATCTTTTACTTTGCCTTGTTGTTTCTGAGAAGTATGGGGCAATCTGATGCTTCCTTTTTCTTGTGAACTACCAGAGAATTAATTTGATAAACTGGCATGGTGCAAGAGCTGGCTACCTTCCCAAATGGCACTATTGTTTTTAAAACTCAGGGTTTTTTTTCTTTCTCTTTATTTTGTTGTGTGACTCTTCCCCCCTCCCCCGCCCCCCCATTTCTAATGTTTTTCATCATGGTTCCAGAGCAGTTTCCTCCAATAATTGCTTTGTGCTATTTGGTGCTGTGGTTGGTGTACTCAGTTTGGGGTAGCTCTGCAGACCATGCTTGCTGGGTGAGTTAATGCAGCTGGTCCCCACTGAAGACTAAATATGACTTAAAGACTGCAATAATAATTTGCTGATAGGGTTGGGATGCTGGCAGTGCTGAGTGAGGTCAAGTTCAGCCCTCAATGCCCCTGCAGGAGCCCCAGCTGCATGTGCCCGGCAGGGCTGCTGGCAGGGCTCAGGCAGAGCCCCACCAGTGGGGCCATGGGGTTTGGTGGGCAGAGGCCACCAGCTCTTCCCTATCGCATTTATCTTAGCCCATACAATTTACATAGGCCAAGAGCTGTGTTTGGCTAAAAACGTTCAGTTGGGAGAATGACTCTGAAAACAGTATTTCAGGCAAAATTGGCCCTTGCTTCTATGTTGTAATATGGAGTGTGTTACAGTTGGTATTGGGTAGAATACGGTTTAATGGTAATGTGAATAATTCAGTAGATTTCTGACAGTCAGTTTGCTTCCCGCTGAACTGAAATACATGCAGGACTGATAACACCAATTACAGTAAATGCAGAATTTTAGCAGAGGGTGACAAAGTTGCACTGTCAAATGGGAAGCTCAAACGAGAGACGGCATTAAAATCAGAAGGAAGCTTGCCTAAGATACAGGCCCACTTTTATCTTGTTTTTTCAGGTAAGTTTTAACCAAAGCCTGGTTCTGAGAAAAAGATATCCGCGCTGGTCAGTCGGATCACGTTCACGTCCCTGAACATCCAGCTGTTGGGGCCGGGGCTGCACCGCTGAGCACTTGCCTTGCTCTCGTAGTGCTGCCGGGGCCAGGATCAGGAGCCGGAGGCCCAGCCGGCTGTGGGTGGCTGTTCTTGAGTTAAATTGCTCATGGGGAGGTGGCGATTGCTGTGGCTGGCAGGCAGGAATTAATCCCAATATGATTACCCAACAATCTGAGTCTTCTAGGAAGTCTTTGCTTTTAAAGCACCACCTTTTATCATCTGTTGTGTAGGAAGAGCTAAGAGTACAATTTCCTTAGCAAAGAGCAACTGTTCCAGATCAGCTGTAATTAATTTAAGTGACACAGGGCTGAAATTTCCTGCAGGCATAACTGAGTTTCAGATGTCCTTGCTATCGCAGTGCATGCAATTTGACAAATCGAGGTGCAAACCGAAGGGCTGGGGTGTGCTTTCTGCCCTGGGCAGCCGTGCAGAGGGAGCGTAACCAGCGCTGGGAGCCTCAAGTCCAACTCGAAGCAGGAGGATGTCATCGTGGCACACCTGTACTTACTTTGCCTGGCTCTTCAAATGGAAAAGTGGGGGAATTACTGCCCAGAGGGCTGAGCTGGGGCACTGAGGGTGTCAGGAACTGAGCCCGATCTGATAGGCTTTCACAGTTACTCAGTAATTTACAGCACTACAAGAACCTATGAAGTTAAATCTTCTCTCGTTGCTAAGAAGTGATCCGGCCTTTAGAAACAGGCTCAAGACAGCTGAGTGTAGAGAAAAAGAAAGATGTAGCTGCTCTTGTGATTTTTTTTACTTTTTTTTCCTTTCCTGAGCATTGGAGTTTGCGTGGGAAATCTGAGCTCCTGCATGTACTGATGGTGAGAGGGATGGTAAAATAACCTCTGTGCCTGTATTCTGAGCAAACCGTGGTTGCGCGTAACGAGTGTCAATAGGTGCTAGCTGGCCTCTGCTGTGTTTTTTGTTGTTGACCCTGATCCAAAGTCCACTGAAGATAATGGCTATCCTCCCATCAATGTGCCTGTGCATTAGACAATGTCTCTAATTAGATTTTTTTTTTCCCCCTCACATTTTAGAAACACACTGGAATAAGTGACAATCTGTGGTGGGACATACTGTTTTTGGGAAGGTGTGGCATTCATGTGGAAGTGCCAGTCATCCCTGAACCAAAACTGAATTTTTTGCAGATATCTCTGCATATTAATTTCCTTACCTGTGGAAAGAAATGAACAGTGTTGTTTGGTCTGGGACTCTAATAGTCTAGTGGACTTGGTGAAATTTGTTCTCAAACATGTATTTGAGATGTGCCTGTACTCCCAAGAGGATCTCATGTTTGATATAAAAGATCATGGAGTCAAAGCAGCCTGTGAAAATAGAAAATTAGAGTGTACCCTACTTGTGCGTCATTAACAAAAAAACCCAGCTTGAAATAGATGCTGTAGTACAGATCACCTTATCATGGCAAAAGCTGAACTGGTTTAAGAAAGTTGGAGCTAGTTTGAATATTATTAGTACTATCCTACGTTGCTGAAAGAATTACTGCTTTTGGAAACTTTAGATTTTTGTAATAACAACAAAAAGGAAATACAGAAGTATATTTGAAGCATGTTTTACTTGCAGTTTGGAGTGCCATTTAGCAAAGTTCTGGCTTGGACATCTCTGCTGATTTCAATACTATTGATTTTTAGTAAGGTCATATGTCCAGTCATCAGTCATTGCTGGTGAAGCAGCTATGTTAGTTGTCATGTTATTGCTGAGCATTCGGAAGAAGTTGCATTTATCAGAAATGCACTAGTGATTTTTCATGAAGTTGAATTTATTCATTGTCTTCTGCAAGAATACATCTTATGTCTATTGTTTACTATTTTGGGTAATGTTCTTTTTATGACCTGTACAGACATGCAAGCCCATATGGATGTAAGATGAGCTGTGCTCAGACGGCTCCAGCAGCGTGGGATGTGACGCGTTCCCTGCAGTTAGTGTGCTCATAGACAAATGCTATTTAAAACCAAGATGATTTCTCAATGAAGATGAAAGCGGGAAGTCTGCTCTGTGGTACCAGACCAGAGCCCAGTGCAATGGGAGCCCTCCCTTGCCTCTTCCCTCTGCCCTTGCCAGAGCTGCTGGGGAGTGTCCCTTCTGCAGGGTAATCTCCAGCTCAGTTTTGCCATCGCCAGTGCTTTCAGCAGCATTTCATGCACTGTCCTTTAGCTGTACTCAGACTCTAAGCAGGGCTGCTGCTTTGCAGCCAGAGCTTCTGCCAGCTCAGGAGATGGCCCTGTCCTGCCAATCTCTCTTTTATTCCATTCACCTTCTTACATCACACCTAGCAGTGTTATGATTTTTTTTTATTTACACAACCAACTATCAATACTGCCAGGCACAGAAGCTGGGGCATGTAGTACTCCAGTGGCTGTTATGATCAAATAGTACTTCTTTGTTCCTTATTCCTGTGCAGAAAAACATAATAAACGGGGAGGATTTTGGGGGGCAGGGACAACACAACAGAAGTTAAAGAGGAAATGTCGTGGTCTGGGTGGGTACAGCACATGCTCCTATGCTTAACTTTTTTGTGTGAATAGACCAAATAATGCAGATTTGCCATTGGAGAATCCTTTGGCAGATGCACTAAAGCCTTGTGTGCTGAATTTGATGCTCTCTGCTGTAGAAGGATAAAATTGGAAGAGGAAACAGAACTTTTGGAGAAGCTGTGTTTTTTCCTTGGGGGAGGCACAGTGCAGGCTCCCGAAGGGCCCCGTTCAGCTTGGAGCCCCACGTCTGCATGCCAGCAGGGGAACGGGTGCTTCTGAAGTGGAAAACTGAAGGTGCTTGTGAGAGTTCTCAAAAGCTGCAGGCGTTAGGTGGTGGCTCAGCAAAGTGCAGCAAGGGCGCAATCCTAGCCCAGCTTTACTGGAATATATGACTGAGCCCCCCCCTTTTTACACCAAAACCTACCTGGAAGCTTCTTGCCTAAGGCAACCCTTTGTCATACTTACGACAGTTTATTTTCTTGGGAGAAAAGGTAAAGTCTCTTTGCAAAGCAAGAACAGGAGCACTGCTTCCCTTCAGGTGACAAGGTTGTGCTTTTTTGATAATTCTTGTGCATCGCAAGCCTGGACGCCAAGCGAGCTGCTGCCATGACAGAGAGCTCCCTGCTTTGGGAGGTGAGAGTGTTGCTCTGTCCCCAGGTAAACGCTGGGTAGTGATTAATTAACAGGTATGTGGTTTGTTACAGCAATTGCAGAGCCTGGTGCTTTCTTGTACCACGCAAATTCTCTGAACACAGCACAGAATGAGCTGAAGAACAACTAAAGCCAGGTTTAGTTGTACTTGATTTCTAATGACTTTCTTTTTCTCCCCTAGAAAGCGTAATTCTTTTGGTTTTATGAAACTCTGATGGTTTCTGGCCTCCTTCACAGCAATATTAATGGGATAGCACTTGTGAGAGCTTGTTCAATTTTATGCTGTTTCATTTTCATGGTCCTTGCTTGCAGACTCTGTTCCTGGGAGCAGGGGATGGGGGAAGCTGCTGACTGCCTGCTGCAGCGTCCCGGGGGAGTGGGGGCTTTGCTGTGCAGCTCCTGCCCCCGGTGAGAGAACAAACCTCAGTGAAGATGAGTTGAGATTTTGGTTAACCAAGCCAATGTTGTTGTTACTTCAATCCATGCTGCGACGCCAGTGTAATTTTCTATGCAAAGTAGGACAGCATTCAGAGGAGCGTTTCCTCCGACTGAAGAAACACGGACTTTCATGAGAACTAGTGTAAGGCAACGGCTTAAGCCTGACAAGCATAAGAAAACTACCTTGTCACCTCATGTTTTTTCAGATGCTGGCTGTGCCTGGGTGGCACTGAGCCAAGGCAGGCATGAGCAAGGGGACAGCCCATGGGATGGGGTGACTGCCTGCCTGTGCAGATTTAGTCTAGCTCAGCAGCCAGCTCAACTGTTATGAACTTGTTTTCCATCTCCAATGAGAAGGAATATTATTTTCTTTTTTTTTCCCTCCTTCTTTTGCTAGTTTGCAGTTATGGTGCTTATTTTTCACAAATAAAACAACAACATGTGGCATGGCCTCTTCACTTGTAAATGAGTGAGCTGGCCAGAAAGTTTCAATGCTTCTCTAGTGAGTTGTGAGTACAGGTTGACTGTTTATTTTTTCTTTTGAATGCATAAAAAAATATACAGTCAAATATAAATTATGACCTTTTCTCACTCGTCCCTTCCTCCCTTAGCGATGCTACTCTATTAGAGGTATTTTCAAAGAGAAATCATGTCCTGAGTTACCGTTTCCCCCCCTCTTTGTATTTACAACACTTGTTTTGTACAATTGCAGTAAGTGAAGTAGTGCTGCAAGCAGCTTTGATTTATGGTAAGTAGCTCCAGCCTGGCTTCCCTGATGCATGAAGCTCCTCAGTACAAGGTACTGATCATTCATGACCGGCACACAGGAATGTCACTTGGCCACAGCATCATTTACAGCATCGTTCTTTCCTGTCATGGACTTTATTGAGTCAGAGAGGGAAGTGAAAGCATCCATCGCCTTCTCTCGGAAGGCAGCACCAGGAGCTCTGCGTAGGGGCGATTTGGTATTTCTAATGAGAACAGAAAGAATCATTTTGCAAAAGCGTTTTATTGACAAATGTTCCCTGTCTCTTCCAAGTCAGGTGTATTTTCCACACAAAATACTTAATACAAATGTGTTTTCAAATTACTTTATAGAGATAGGGTACTTACCCAGCTAACCCACCAAAAACCTCTGTGACGTAGGAATAATCCCCTCCCGATTTGGGGATAGTGACTCCCAGTTCAGCGTAACATAGCGAGCCAAGGGCAGCCACCCCGCCGCCAAGCACCCAAATAATGAGAGCGAGTCCCACTGAGCCGGTGTGCTCCAAAACTCCTTTTGGCGAAATAAAGATCCCAGAACCAATGATATTACCTGGAAAGGACAAAAGGTTTGCAGTGAGGTAAAAGAAAGTGAGAAATGCACTTTTTTTTTTAATTAAAAAACCCCACAAAACCAACCAAAACAAACACACAGCCCCCACCCAACCAAATAAGACCCCCCATCAAACCCTCTCTTCCAGATTTTGCACGATTGTATTTTATCTGATTACACCCTGGGGAAGGCATTGCCATTTATCAGCAATCAAGGACGGTAAGCACGTGCTCAGCTCTGCTGAAGCCCAGTAAGACTCGGGCGAGCATCTGCATTTGCAGCTAGCAGTTTTGCGGCACAAACGCAGACAGCTTGCACAACTGTCTGCTGTCACCCACCATGCCCAAGTATTTTATCAGAAGGAGTTAGAAGTGTCTTTGTAATGAAGATTTTAATCTCCTGAGGGGAATCTAAACAAGGCAAGGCCCATCTTCAGGGGGGCTGGGAAGTAAAAAAAAACCCCCACACTGTAGCATTATCTATAATGTAGGGACAAGGGTTGCTCTTGCCAGCAGGGCAGGTTTAAGATTGTGCTTGAAAAGTCATCTCAAAGTCTCAAATATTAGAAATTAATTAATGTTTTATATTTGCAATACCTGTGCAGCTTAGTCATCACCCACAGATTTTTAAAGGGATATTGTGGGGTGACTGAAATATCGGACAATGTGGACTTTGTGCTACTAATTTTGTTTGATTAGCCTGTGAGCCGAGGGAGTGCTGGGTGTAGAAAGGAGTGCTGGATATCACAGATGCTCTTTGTTTGCATGGGGCCAGGGCATGGCTGTCCTCCCAGGCCAGCAGGAACTGCTTTGCAAGAGGTGCCTTGTAGCTGCTCAGGATCTGGAAGGAGAGGTTTTTGTCAGGCTTGGGACTTGTTGAGCAATACCCAAATAGCACTCTTTTCCCAAAAGGATGTGAAGACCTGGCTGTCATAGGACTCTGCTGAGGGCTTTCTTCTTTTATGAATTAGTATTAAAATCCTCCCTGACAGAGTCGAGTTTCAGCCTATGTTGTTGAATAGCATTTCTTACCAGTGTAGACATGAAAATAGAATATTGGATACTGGTCGTTAATGAGGTATTGTCACCTAAACGAGCTTCCCTGCAGCCTTTGAACCTGCGTGTCATCAAATCTAAGCTCTCTTCCTCTCCACTGCTTTATAAATGCTTTTTGGCTCACAATGTATAACAAGCTCCCTAAACACATCCAGTTATGCCAAATTTTGCTGCGTTTGGCTTCAATTCTGTCCTCACGTTTCTTAAAGCAGCTCCTGGAAGCGCAGCTCATCCAGCCAGTCTGCCCTGGTTGTGCTTGTACATAGCTGTGTGTTTGCAGCACACGTGTTGAAGCAGATACTCTGATCTGTGGTTTGAAATGAAATTAAGGTGGAAAATAGACAAATCCAGCAACTGATAAGCTGGTGGCTGCTTCCCAGCAAGAGCGGGAGGGTTGGAGGTTGCGGGGACAGCCCTGCTGCTGCCAAACCCCTGCAGGATTGCCCAGATGGTTTTGGGCTTCTTGGAGCAATGGGCTGCTTGTGGTATGAGGGTCTCGCCACAGGTGAAGCCATTCCCTGACTATTAAAGCGTTAGTATAGCACTGCAGTGGCAAACCAGAGAATCTGACTAAATACAACAATATGTAATGAAATAAAGATACATTCTTGGGATGGGGTGGTGGGACGTGTGCTGTGCCTTTTCTGTTTGCTGGCATGCCAGTTTGTGAAAGGGCACTGCTGTGTATGAGGGCTGTGTCAGGTATAAAAGCTGGCTTTTCAATATTACAACTGAACCATGTTACGAAGTGCCCCCAGGCAGCTCAATCTGCGGTGCGGCGGCTTCGAGTAAGGCTATCTGAGCCTAGCAGTAAGGAAATATCGGTACAGATTAAAGATACTGATGCAGGCCCCCCACAAGTTGCAAAATTGGTTTTAAAAGGCATGATGTTGAAAAAACCTTTTTTTCAACTTTTTGTTTTAATTTGTAAGCTTTGCCGCTGGCCGTGTTCCCCTGTGTAAGAGCCCTTCCATGGGTATGGGCAGGCCAGAGTCATCTTCTTTTTAGATGAAAGCTGAGAGCCACAGCTGCCATTTTAGGAAATACACTGAATAGCACCAAAATTTTGATAATGCCTTTAAAGCAATGTTATTAAATTTTATATCATCCCTGAAAGCCACATAAAAAGAAAAAAGATTTGCTAGTGTATTGTTAAAGGGCTCAGCAAGTGACTTCTGTGGCTGGCTGGTCTGGCTCTGCGACCAGTGCTCAATCTGCTCTTCAGCGCTCTCCCACAGAGGACACTTTTTGGACCACCAGCCATGAGGTGCCTCCATACCAGTGACACGGGGGACCCTCCCGCTACATGGGACACCATCCTCCACAGATGGGTGCAGCGCTGCACGAAGGCTGGGGCCATCTCAAGGGGTCTTACTTAAAAAGTGGCAAAATGCCAGGCAGGGGCGGGTTTGTATTCGGGAAGGAGCTGCATGTGCAAGGAAACTGATTACAGGTTGACTCGAAGTCTATTTTAAATGCTCCTTTTGGCAGGGAGGACAGCTGTGCAAATCTCCTCCCTCTCTCCCCTGCAAAGACGGGCCCTGGAGCAGGGATGTCCCTTTGGCACTGGAGCTCATGGACGGAGAAATGGGAAGGTGTAAGATGGGTGGGAGCAGGGAGATTTGCAAGGGAAAGGGAACAGCCAGCTCTGCTCACCCACGCTCTTCCCTCCTTCCCCTCCGGAGCCGGTGGCCAGGTTGTGCTCAGCAGCTCCCAGTCTAGAGACTGTAAAATAGGATGTGAGGGATGGAGGTTTACTCTGGAGAGGAGCTGAACAAGAGAAGATAAGTCTGCAAATCTGCAGATGATGTTTGTAAGGAACACATTTTGTGTGTGTGTGCATGGGCTGCATTTTTTAATGTCCATGATGCACAGATAAGGTTAAGCCAGAAACAAATGGCTTAAATGATGATGGAGGAGATCAAGGGTAGAGCTCAGGAAAATCTTGGCAGTGTTGAGATGTCAGCCATGGAGGGAGGCCCTGAGAAAGACTGAGGCATTTCCCACCTGCGACCTCCTGGTGCAGCTGGCATGGACAGCCACCAGGACCAGAAGCACTTTCTATGCATTTAAAAAAAAAAAAAAAAAATCAGATGAGGGATGTAGATTTTATCAAAACTAGATCATACTAGAATAACAGTAAAATTAAATATTGTTATCCCTTAGCTGAACTAGCACAGGGAGCCCTAAGCAATGCTACAGCATTAATCACGGCAGCTTGTGCTGAAGGAATGGGTTTTGATGCAGATGAGTCGCACAATATTATTCATGGCACTAACAGATTTGTTCTGGGTCTTCCCTACTGGGAAGCTACACGGCTGGAGTGGAGTGGTGAAATCTTTCAAGAAGATATATGAGGAGTTAATGTATTGCTAAAGCGTACATAATACTTGATAAAATTTATGGGGCATTTTGGTCATAGTTTCTCCTGCTGGCTGAAGCGTTGCAACATATTTAGAACAAACAAGCTTTGCTGGAAGACTGCTTGTGCCCTGTTCAAGAACTGTAACAAATCTTGAATTTAAGCTGAAAAAGAAATACCTGCCTTAGGAGTTTAAAAACTGTCTTGACAGTCTTTGGGACTGCTGTGTGCTGCAGTTGTAACAGTGATGCATATGGAAGAGGGTCTTAAGTTATAAAGGACCCTTAAAAATGTTCCGCTACCTACCAGCATAGATACCTCTGTATCTCTGGTTTTCATAGATCAATGTACCTGAAAATACTGCAATTGTGGGAGGAGCTGGTGGTGTTTTGGGGAGCATGCTGAACTTTGGACGTACCACTTTTCACCACAATAGATTTGTAGGTTTTAATTGCCTCTTTGGGATGGGACAATATTCCTTTCTGGCAAGCCCAGCACTGAACAAACAGGAATCTCCCAAAGACAGAATAACCCATAAATGAATCCTCTGGCTCCTCTCACGCAGCCTCCTTCTGCTCAGTGCTCTCTTTCACCTTAGCTCAGGTTTGCTGCTATTTTTGGCAGCAAACAGCAGATGCAAATACCCATCCTTCAGCAAGCTCTTGGCTGGAGCTTCCACTCCCACGCTTTGTGTCACCTTTTCATTGTGTCAGCACGTGGAGAAAGGATAAAATCCAAACACAGCGTGGCATCCCCCAAACTGATAACAGATGAGAAATCCAGAAAAATCTCAAAGCTGACGTGCAACATTACAGCGTGGTGTCTCTGCAGACCTGTGCTGCATGGGGCTGATGGAGTGACCCCCAAGCGCCGCTGTGGCCTTCATGCTGGTGAGGGGGTGAGAGCTGACTGTGTGCCTCGCTTTCGGTACCTGCTCAGCTGCTTCGGTGTGATGGGCAGACCTGCTGGCAGGCTGGGAAGGGTGGGGAAATGGGGAGATAAGTGGCGGCAGCCCCGTGGGGAGCAGTGTGATCAGGCCATGCTGCGATGGACCCAGGGAAAAGAGAGACAAGTCCTGGTGAGGCGTAACCGCAGAGATAAGGTGGCGGCAGTCGTCTGGGATGGCGGTGATAAAGTGCAGTCTAAATGCATAGACAGATAGTCTACGGTGTGTGTTTTTAAATGCTTGCACTTGGCACTGTCAAAGCCCTGAATCTCTCTGTGCTTTGGGTTTCTGCCTATAGGAAAGGGTATTGCTTGTCCTCGGCAGCCCGGCTGACGGGCAGTAAGGGGCATCGGCAGCAGGGCTGTTACTGAAACCCAAATTGCTGCAGGGAGGAGACGTCCATGGCATAGCGTGACTTAGAGTGATGCCCTCCTGTTATGGCAAGACTGCCAAAGCAGTCTTTCTCATGTGCAGGTCTGTATTGAGCTGGAAATAGCCTGTACTTTTTTTATTTAAGGATAATGCTTCCCGGGTGCAGCTACCTGAAGGAGCAGGACAACCTTCTGGATGGTCCTTTCACACAAACATTCACAGGATTTTTTTGTTAAACTAAGTAGTTAATCATATTTTTAAAAAATCTGATGTCCTTCATGAATATGATAAGGCAAAACTCTTTTCCAAAATCATTATGGATTTCCTATTATTTTGCTCTTGCAACATGTGCAAAAGCCGTATCAGCAGGAGTGGAAGTGCTACACCCCTTCCGACAACAAAATGTTCTTATGGAAACCTGCCACGAATGTGGTAAATGTGCCTGGGAAGTACCTTTGCTTCACTCAGCACAGGACATGTCTAAAAATAGATATGGTGGAGATGATGAAATGCTCTATGAAAATGAGATGTCAGAAACTGCCTGATGAGATGCAGAGTTTTCAAGAGGTCTCGTGTTCCTCAGCAGAAGTTCTTAGACCAGAAGACTTAGTAAGGCAGGTGCTTTGTCTACAAATAGGTATTTCAAAGCAAGCCTCGGTTAGCAGGAACTGCAGGGAATTTGGTGAGCAACTCTGGGGCAGAAAAGAAATTGGCTGTGCAGTTCAGGGAGACTGTCATTACTATGCTCACCATGTCGGGGATAATTTGTTTCAGCTTTACTAGTGCTGGTACTCCTGATACTCACTGCATTTATTTATTTTTTTCTTCTAAGATGTGAAGACATGGAAAAAATGAATTACTTCTTGTAAAACAGCCACTTCCTCTGCTTCTTCATGGCCTCTAGCAGAGTTTCTCGCTACAAAACCACCTCTTTGAACCAAAAGGAAACTAACGCTTGAATTTCATATCTTCAAGCCACAGACATATCTTACAAATATAATACCGAATAGGGTGTCTAGAAGAAAAAAAAAAAAAATTTCTTGTTGGTAATTGTACAGCTTTAGCCCTCCCTGGGAGGTATGAGCCAGTTACTGGAAGTTGTATGACCAACCCCAACAAATCAGTACTAAGTAATCACAGTAAACAGCACCTCATCTAAAAAGGCTAGATTATGAACTTCCCATGTGGGAGATGTTCTCACCACCTCCAGATCAAGCCTAAGGAGGTACTGATGCATTCACATAGCAGAATTGCTTGTGCGAGGCAGATCCGTACTCATGTTGTGGTGCCGCGTGCCCCAATGCATTACGCCAGCCACAAAAGCGGAGGATGGAGAGAGACGGAGCCACATGAAATGGGGCAGGCGAAGTGTGCCAAGGAGGGGAGAGTGGGATGATGAGCCTGAGTTTGTCTCTGCTGGCTGCGCTGCCTTGGCATGTGAAAATGTTTCTGCTAGTAATAATAATAATAATAATAAAAAGATACTCACTTTCTAAGCCCTCTCATATTCCCAACCTTAAGCAAGTATCAGTTTTCTGCAGGACAGAAGCTGTCCTCAATCCAGCACTGTATTGTGTAGCACCAATGAGCCTTGAAAAGACATCCTGCAAAAATACTGACCTCTGGAACGCAATCCTCTTTCTGCTGTAGTCAAGTCGAGAGTTTGTAAAAGATATTTGAGAGCCTTGAGCTTGACAAATTCTGTGAATTTATTTTTTTGCTTATTCACAATAACAGTGGTCTGTGATAGGGGTGAGGAGAAAGTTAGACCTCACAGCTATGCCTGCTTGATGTTAAAGAAAAGCATTTTTGTTCTTCACTTAGAGAAACTGGCCCACAGAATTGCTAAGGAGCTGCTCATTGGTGTGAAAAGGTCACTCTGGCAGGACTGCTAGAACCAGCGAGACCTTGGGTGATCTGCTCCCACACTGCTGGTTGCACACATTCACCAAGATCCTGGGGTGCTCTCGCTCAGCTGCGCAGCACTGCTGGAGAGTTACTTGACTGGAGAGGTGAAAAGACACAGCCATTTCTTCACTTTTTTTTTCTTCCCCCTTTCCTATTTTTCTAGGATGTGGAAATCACTCTCAACATTGTCCAACCCCCCCCCCCCCAAAACCCAACCAACACCAAAACCCTGGCAAAGATCTTAGAAGTGATATATTTCAGGCTATTTTACTTGCCTTCCGTGTTTTGTAATTTTTTTTTTTTTTAAGGCTTCATGGTTCAGATTTTGACAGTTTTCTAAAACAACTCATGAGGGTTAGGAACATAATTTTTAAACAAAAGCCAAGGTTCTAATCGAATAATACCACTTCAAGAGTTATTGTGAAAGGGGTGTATTATGGTATATATGGTATATAAATTGTGTATGTGGTACTGTAATCTGCTGCTGGGAAGTCTTATCTGCGACTGGAGCTCAGCCTGTCCTCTGTGAGCCACACTCACAGCCCAAAGGGCTGGGGCAGCTGCAACCCGGTGTGCTTGATGGTGCCACCGAGCCCGCTGGAGGTCGGACAAACCCAAACCAGCTATTGTAACATGGCAGTGAAGTGGGTACAAATCGAGTTCAGTCTCTCCTATCAGCCATGCTCCATCTCTACCGACTCAGTGGAAGTGGGTCCCACACCAGGTTTTTGCCGAACAGAATGCCAACCCCCCCGTCCTTTCAAATTTCAAGTCCTTTATCTAATTATGTTTGGGCTCTTTTGTGTTTGTAATTTTGACACTAAGACCGGGCCGTGAGATGGGGTTTCCCAAACCAGTCACTCACACATGCAGCATGTGGTTGTGCTCGTAGGTCAGCACCTCGTGTAGAGCTAAACCATTCAGGAACCATGGTACTGACCCGAAAATCAGGGTATGGGGCTTTACTGAAAAATCCAGTGTTTTCACTTTGCCTCTGGCTTTTGAACTATGAGAGTGCATTTGGGATCAGGTTTTGGTGTTTTTCAATGTAACTATGGGAGTTGAAACTCATCTTTTAAACAAAAGCTGAATTCTCATTAAAATACTTTGAGAACTGCACTTTGAAGGAAAACACTATTACCATGCTTGTGAGAAAATAAAGGGACCTGGTAATACTTTGCGTATTCACTTAGCATGCAAAGTCCTTAGGGCATCTTTTATTTATCTGCAGCGCACAATCCATGCAGACTGTAGAAATAATGGATCTTGCAGCCTGTTGAAAGTATTCAGCAGTTCTTTTGGAATGGCCTTACTGATTGTATTTAGAGACCATATTTCTGATAAAACTAAGCAATTTCCTGTGTGGTTAGCAAAGAAAAATATCACTCATACCTTTTTATTGCTTGTGCATTTCTTTAAAGATCTGTTGTACATCTGAAATTCTGAATGGGACTGTAATATGGACTAGAAATTTGTCTAAGCAGCTCTTCCCCCTACAAAGTGAAAAGTTAACAACAAAGAAATTCTACACCTTTTTTTTTTGGCCGCAGTCAGGTAAATCACTTTGTGAGTAGTTGTTCAGTGAAGGATTACAGCAGGGAACATTCCCGGAAAACTGTGTATGGTTCATGAGCATAAATCCTGCCAGACTCCTGCTTTCATCAAGTGCTGTTTACTGTCCTCAGGAGATGGTACTCCAAAGCTCAAGGTGGGTCACGCAGCACTCGGTGGCACGTTGCAGGTAATGCTGCAGGGAGATGCGATGTTCAAAGGCAGCCTCTGGCAGGGAGTGCTGGCAGGGGGAAAGCCTGCATTACCCGGGTGTCCTGCTCCCTTCAGCCTCACTGCGGAGGTGCATCCCATGTTTATTGAGTCAGAGTAGGAATTAGTAAGACAGTAGTCAAACACAGTGGTCAGCATCATCGAGGATTATATCCCCAACTGTATATTGGGTGTTTCAGTGCTACAGTTGTAACAGATGGTCTGAGTACGTGCCTGGATATCTCAGCTATGAAGGGCAAGTCCAGCATCCTTTCTCAGTGCCAGTGTGGGGAATGTAAGCTGTTAATTGTCACTTTTTTTATGAAGCTGTAGAAAATGAGATTTTTTTTTTTTTTAATGACATGTTTGAGACCAACCTGGTTTCAGTTACAGCTTTCTTTTGATATATTGGTATATTGTATCCTCAAGAGCAGCTACAGACTGTTTTCACTGATAGCTGTGAATAGAAGAATAATCAAAAGTCTACCCATCCTCTCAGGACTTCCACATCTAAGTAGACATTGTTCAGGCCAACAGGATGACAGTCTGTGTCATTGCTTAAAATAGCTCTCTTATAAACAAATGCTGAAGCTTTGCATCCTGCCTGGGAGTTAATAAATAAATACAACTTATTTGAGTATGAAATATTGTAAAGATTTGGGATTACTGTTTAACAACAACAAAAAAAGCTTAGTCGAAACGAATTGTGCTTTACAAATTGTTTAAATCTAAATTAAGTATGAGGTGGATTACCTCAATAACAGTGATGATGTAACTCATCGTGGATATTTATTTAGCAGAAAACTGCTAAACTAAGCAGCCTCCAGTCCAGCTAATTGTCAGTTACTAATTGGCTCTCAGGAGTTAAGCACTCCTAATTGAGGACACTAGAGACTGTTTTGATTGTCACTGCCTGTTTGCGAACTCAGGGCATGACACACCTACAAAACCAGCCAAGAAGTAACATGTGTAGCTCATAATTTTGGTGCTAACTGGAAATCTTGTGGCAGCACAGGCAGTCCCACTGGCTCTATTTATTTACAGTAAATAAACTTGCCACTCTGCCCTGGCTGACCTCGGGCTCTGCCCTGACCCATGTGCCAGCAGTGCTGGCGGTGCGATGGCTGCCATGCACCAAGGCTGTGCTGCAGCACTTAATGGGATGGATGAGCACAAGGTGCTGAGCAGCCTTTGCTCTGCTCCTCTCCAGTTTATTAACAGCAAATGTAGCATTTAATACAAGAGATTATAAGTGCCCCCCCCCCCAATTAAAATACAAAGGGTAGATGAAGTTCTGAATCAACAAAGCAGTCAGGCCTAAAAAAATTACTAGGCTATAGGGACTCTGCTGAATTAAAAGCAGCAAACACTCCAAGTGCATTTTCTTAACCTCTAGTCAAGCATGAATTTAGGCTATGTGGCTGTGTTTTAGATATTTCACGTAATGGCCTTGAACTTCTTTGCTTTTAACTAGCATTCAGAAAAATCTTAATGAAGAATGGATAAAAGGATCTATAGAGCTTGGCATTAAAATAATAGCCATTTAACTTCATATGTGAGTAAAAAATGTAACTTACTGCTGTACCAGTGGAAAATGAATTATGGCTCCTAATATGCTTGCAAAAGAAAAACTGAAAAATGGCTATAAAAGTAACAGTGATAATTTAATGTCTACAGGGATTGGTATTTAACAAAATTAAATGATCTTAAAATATTACTTCAGTTCAAATATTTATGTTAAAATTCCTAGCAAGTAAGAACATGACCAGTCATTATAAACTGCAATTCCAGCATTCCAAGTGGATTTTACTGGGTTAAGAATTTATAATCTGATTATTAACTTTAAAGATTTTAAAAATCAGACTACTTAAAATACTGACAGAAGTGTTTTCTTTAACTTGTCGTAGATTTATAAAGAAGGTATTTGCCTTTTGAGCACTAAAATACAGGTGTAACCCACGAGGACTTGAAGAACCACGTTTTTCTAACAATGAAGGCGTGCACAGAACAGAAAACTGAGTAAAGGAAAGTAAATATTTCCGGCGTAACTTTGCTAGTAATAACCGATGCGGTCTGACAGAGGGTGTGTTAGTCTGTTTCGGTACTAGGGCTAGATTTTGCTATTGCATAAGGTACCGTGGAGGTTTGTCAATCATTTTAATGTTTGCATATTAAAATTTACTATCCCTGTATTAAAACGAGCGGCAGCATCCTCAAGGGGGTACTTGCAATTTATCGTATTGCCTTTTTACCGACTAGAATATTTACTAAGCCAGGCTCGGTTTCCTGCAAACCCGTTCCACTGGAGAAAACCAAACAAAAAACCTGTCATGAGCGCAAAACCCCCCAGACCCACGGTCGGTTCCCCCCCCCTCCGGCAGCCGGGGTGCCGCGGTGCGGGGGCCAGGGAAGGCCGGCAGCCCCCGCCCCGCCCCGCCCCA
>NW_010972528.1:11823853-11840064 GCF_000737465.1 Haliaeetus leucocephalus
GGGCACCGCCCGGGCCTCCGAGGCGGCACAGCCCCGCCGGGCCCCGCCACCGGACCGAGCTCTCGGACGGCAGGAAAAAGGCGGAATGGGAAGCATCAGGGATTGAACGCGTCCTGCATTTGGCTAGGTCGGGGAGCTGCAGCGAGGCTGGAGTATCGTTCTCAGCCTGAACTTTAGGGAATATTCTTGTGGCTGTCACGTTTTTGGTTTGCTGTTTTCCCCAGTGTTACTGTGATCCACCTGTTTGCGAGACGATTGTACGTATCCTTCCCTTGAGAGAGAGGAACCTCTGTTTTCTTGTCTTTCATGTTTTCAGAAAATGTAAGACTGATTAAATCGCAAAGAAAGAGCACTGACGAGCAGAAGTTGGAAGCAGATACTACTTGTACGTGAAGGCTGCATGGTGCTGATTTTGGGGCGTGTTAGGCAGCTGTGTTGCAATTAGATGAAAAATTCACAATCTAGAGAAGAGCAATCAAAGCAAATTTGTGAGAATTGCTAACCTCGGTCTTCCCGGGACCTTTAATATATCTGGGGCCATGTGCAAAGTTCTTTAAAAGAAGTAAGCTGCACATCTGGCTCTGGCTTAAGATGTATAAACTGTTAATGACGACTGTTAGTTTGGAATCACTTTCCCCTAGCAGTGCAAAGCAGCCTTAGAGGAAAGCAGTACTTGCAAAACCTGCAAGGTACATTTATGGGACTGCAGTACTTTGCTGTTTAGCTGAAGCCTGCTGGTTACCGTACAAGGCTGACCATGCTCAGACTGTTAGTAGCCCAACCTCTGCCAACATACCCAGTAGCTTAAAACCAGAAAATGGGATGGTTTGAAGCTTCTACCTTTCTGAAAGGTGATGCTCTTTTATCTCCTCTTTGTAAAATTAGTAATAATTTGTCAATTGCTTCTCTTCTACAGAAGAAGGCCAGCCAAGAGAAGCTTCATCAAGAAAGCTTTTAAGCCTCTGTTTTAATAATGTGATTGTTGCAAAATAATCTGCCACTTGAAGAGCATTCAAAGGATGTTACATTGGCAGGTGCTCACTGTACTTGTAGGAAGGGCACATCTGTACTGTACTTTTGCAGAGACCTCACTGCAAAAGACGTGATGTGGGATATTATCAATATAGTACTTAGACTAAAATGCAAATGCTCTCTTAACCAAAAACATCACTGGAAACTCTGATCTGATTCTCTGGCTTGCAGGCATTGTTCAAGAGCTCTCCTGAGTACACATGTGGGCATACACTGGGTATGATAGATTCATTTACCAATCTGTGTGTTCAAAATTGCAGGGCCCAGTTGAGAACCTGGAAGGAGGCATGGTTGTCCCCATCAGTCAGTGCTGGTCCCCACCTGTGTAATGCCTCCCTGCGCTTGAGACCATTTAGAGGATGTGTGCAGAGGACAGGCCTGCACTAAGGTAGATAAATGGTGAGGAGATACTGGGGATCAGGCCTCTTAGGAGCATGTGAAATAATAAAGAAATCGGGTGTCTGCTAGTGCATGGTTTTATTCCATTTTATTTGTGTAACGCTGCTGCAATGTGTTAATATCAAAGGAGAAGTTAAAGCCTGTATGACAGTATTTTTGTCATTGCTCTAAATTGAAAACTCCTTTTATTCTGCTAATCCTTTCACCGGCTGCAGGCTCTGCTCTTTTCAGGCACACAGTCCATTGCTTTATTTCCTGCTCCTCTGTTCTGACTCTTGTACTTGGTCTGATTTCTCTACTTCCTTAACTTCTGACTTGTTCTCCTCTTCTCTTGCCAGTGTTAGGATATGTGGTCTGCATTTCATTACCATGGAAAGCAAACCTCAGCCTCCTCTGCCCTTCTCTATATGCTGCAATGAATACCACAGATAAGGCAGAAATACTGGGAAAAGCCTTCTCCTAGGGACTAGGAAGCATTTTCCTTGGGATTTTCTCAAAGGAGTAACACTGAGTGAGCTCCAGCACGCTGCCATGCTGAAAGCAGCATATATAGTAGTAAGGCCGTGTGTCCAGGCGAGGATTACTACCAGCCACCTTTGCTGAGCTTCATATTGCACCTTCCTTTTCTGCTTTCTTCCCTCGCACCAGGGACCTTGAGTAGGGTTTATGGCAGGGCAGTGCTGCCAGGTGAAGATGAGAGGGTCCCAACAGAGAGCTGTGGAGCAGTGCTTTCTGGTGGGTCCCACTGCATCACCACTGACAGCATGGCAGCGGGCTGCAGGGAACAGGGGCTCAAACCACCCCCTTGGCTGTGGGACTTCAGCACATAAAGCTGAGCTACTGTGACCCTTGAAGCCAAGCTCTCCTGTGGTGTTAGAGAAGGCTTCAACCCTTCCACTAATTTCCACAGAGAAACTGAATACCAAACCTACCTTAGTGGTGTAAAAGGGATGTAGATGAAACCCCTCTAATGTTCCTAAAATCCCTGGGTTGCCCTGGTAAGAAAGTGCAGCACTGCACACTGCTCTCTATAAATAGTGCAGCTTTGTGCTGTATTAGCCCTTGTTATCTGTCCAACATCTGTTTTCTGTGCTCTCTGGACCTCAATATCCTGACTTGGAATTTCACCTGCAAATGGCAGAAATGTGTCATTAAATCCCCCAATGTAGAAACGAGCAGTTCCTAATGCCCTGCCCTGCATGCACACTGGAGGAGGTGGGGGTCTTCTCTAGGACACCGTGTGACAGAATACTACCAGATAAATCCTGATTTTAAGGAAAGCAACTGATAGTGGAGCAAGGTCCCCCCCTGCAGCAGCTTAAGAAGCAGATGTCAGCCCATGCAGCTGATTTAATGTTTGTCCCTTGGCTGAGAAATCCTCCAAGTGACAGCTGTGCCTCTGGGACAGCTCTCATGGTGCCCACTGCACCTGCAATGACTTTCAGTATTTATCAAGAAGAAAAGCAATTACAAAATGCTGCTCTAAAGCTCCCCAACCTAGCTTTAATAATGACCAAAGAGTTCAGCTGTGTCAGGGAATGCTGTGGGTCAGATGAGGACAGTACAACAGATACAGCTTTTTGCCAGCCCAGACTCTTTAGCCCTACTCATTCCAATGGCAGGGACCCTCAAACCATCTTTGAAGCATAACTGTTTCACAGAAAATGCTGTGGGTTTTTTTTTTTCCTTTTTTTTCTCCCCCTAGCTCTATTCTTCTTGCTGATTGTGACTGAGCATGGTAAACAGATTACTCGAATAGTCTGGAAAATTTATCAGCAGCTGCTGCCCAGTGGAAAAGCCTCTTCCTGTCCATTCCTGAAAGCTGTCAGTCCTTGTGGAAGTATCATCCTTTGCCTAATTAGAAAGATGCAATAAAAAGGCAGTATGCAATTTCAAAACTCACACAGTACACTAATACAAGTGCACAGGAAGTTCTTTTTTTTTAGACGAGCGTAGGCTCTAGTGGAAGAAACCAGCCTGGAAACTGGCACAGTCTCCCTGACCCCCAGCCTGCTCCCCAGCCACTGTGGCACCTCCCTGTTTACCTTGCACAGCATCACTCTGCAGCTTTTTGCTGGGAAAAATGTTCCTCCTTGAGAATTAAAAACTTTGTTTGCATGCACTGGGGCCCTTTCAATGCCCAGCTGTGGCTACCAGAATGCACACGTCAGCTGTGTTTGCCGCAGGGCTCTGCAGCAGCAAAGGCACATGAAGGGGACTCACAGGGTGGCATTACAGGAATAAGGAGGTCTGGAGACGACACAGCTTGAACTGATTTACTCAACTGTAAATAAGGAAAAACTTAATTCCCACTCTTGCCCTTGGTTTTCCCTCAAATTATCAGGTTTTACACCTCCTGCTCTGACCCCACAAAGATGAGCCCTACAAAAGTGCGCTCAAAATCCTGCCAACTGGTCAATTTTTGACCGTGCTTATGTAGCTTCTTCAAGCCTGTGACAACATTATAACCTGGGATCCGTTAAGAAGAGCATCTCTAAACTAGACATCAGTTGATCCTTAATCTCTGAAGGGGTATTATGGGAATTTAAGCATGTTAAACTTTAAGGTAAAGCTTAGTCCTCAACATTGTCCTGAACAGTAAAGGAACTGAATCCTGACAGCGCCTTCCTGAATTGAAATTCCAGGCAATACATACTTAAACCAAAGCAACATGAAAATAGCAGTAACCTGCCTTCCAAATACACCAACTGTTGTGTTATAGATCAGGTTACATTATCAGGAAGAAAGATTGATTAAGAATCTCCTACAAGCTCTACTGCCACTGCCTCGGATCTTACACAAACCTTATTTTGGGTCCAGATGTAAACAAGACATGAGCCTTTAGCAAAGTTTGCTGCTCTTGCAGGTTTCACAGCTCCTTTATTGGAAATCACTCAGGCTCTCAAGTTTACATTCTTCTGGTTGTAAATCTGAGTTAGCAAATTCTGGTGTAGTTAGTTTTACCTCTATCAGCATAGTATCATTACACCTCTACGTGGCTCTGTCTCTGTTCCAGCAAAGAATACAAAGATATGCTTATGTTTCACTACAGTTGAAGAACTGAGGTGGGATTTAAAAGCAAAAAAGCCTATTTATGCTTCCTGGAGTGTGCACAACTATTGCACAATGATACTTGATTTAAAGCTCACACCTAATTTTAAGTACACTTTAATAACTATCTCAACCTGAGTTTAAACAAGATTTACAAATACTTACCAGCTTATTATACACTTCTACAGGCATCACTTACAATGCTGTGTTGCTGTCCTCATGGATTTAGAAATTGGTGCTGACTTGTATCTTGACTTTGTTCACTTTAAAATCTTTTATTATTTTTAAAGAATACATTTAGATAATTTTACCAACAAGAACTAGAAACTTCTTCATTTCCAAAAGAAATGGTAGCTTTTCTTGAAACTCTTAAATAGCTATGATCTGGGAGTTTAAGGAAAATGCCAGAACTGCTGTAATATGATCTCAAAAGTTAGCAATATTACTATATAACTTTCTTTTGTGCATATGAATCCTATATTAGCAAATACCACAACTATGTCTTGAAATATCCTTAGAATTATTAGCCTTCATGTTGCTCACTGATGTCTTTATATATCAGGTTTCTCTAAGCAGTTGACCAGCTGTATAAAAATTTCATCCAAAAAAGTCACTCCTTCCCCTCAGATGGAAAAACTTGTTTACAGAATGTCTTGAGTATGAAGAAACATGGAGTTAAATTAGCTAATCCTGAAAAAAACAGATTAACGCAGATCTGAACATCCCTGCCATCGCAATGTATAGGGCCCTAGTTATGATACACTTTCTATTCTACTTCCGCCACAGATCAGAGATGTTTGATTTACCTTGTTTTTCTTCTTTCTCAGTTACCTAAAACAATAGACTTCTGCTTAAAGTAGGTTCTTTATAAATTTATAGATGTCACTTTACAGAAATTTTGTCATTTGTTGCCAGGTTTTTCAGTTCTGGTGCTTTTGAGCAGCTAAATCTCAGCCAAGAAGTCCTTGGACTATCTCAGAAGGCCACAAAGGGAAAGGTAGAGATTTCAATAGATGGTGTTTTCAGAGACCTGTCTTCAGGGAGGTCCTGCGAGTTGGTGGCTGGAAGTGAATTTGGTCCTCTTGGCCTCTGTGTGCCGCTTTCCCTGTTTCTGAAATTGAGAGGACAATCCCTACCCGCTGAAAAGGGCAGCCGGGATGCCTGAGAAGCTTCTGTGCCCTGATTGCATTTCGTCAACTGCACATGTTTTCGTTATTAGATTTGTGCTAAAAGGAGTGTGCGAGACTGGCCCCCTATAACTTTAATTAATGAGAACATTTTATGCTTGTCCCCATCGCTCTCTGCTGTGCTGCGCAGCCTGAACGCAGTATGGTCCATTCACACCGAAGTTCCCTGTGGTACAACTGCCAGCCCCACTCTGTTTTGTGGGTAATAATAGACTAATGTGCTTCATACCTAGCTGCTTTAAGTTAATTTAGGGCCTGATCCTATGAGGCAGAGAAGTCCTCTGCTCTTGCTGACTTCAGTAGGATTTGAGGGACTTGGGACCTGTTAAGAAAAGGTTCTTTAATCTTCTGTCGGGAGCCCAAGTGCGCGAAGGGGAACTATTCCTTCTGTACGCACTTGTAATATGTACAGGATTTGGGTACCTTTTGTAATAGTCTGCTTAAATCTTAAGGCGTTGCTAGGGAACTGGCCATGTCCACAACCAACAAACATGTAGACGTTGTGTCCTACTGGTCTCTGGCAGTACTGGTCTCTACCCTAAGAAATGGCTTTATTGCAACAAGATCTACTAGCAGTAGTACAAAAATGTAGTTTGTCAGCTTTTTTTTAATTACAAATATTTTAATTCTATCATACAAATAGAAATCCCTTCCAAGCTGAAGGCTAGGCATGTGAGGACACCACCCAGAATCAAATACTTCTTTCCCTTATTCTTTAAAATATTGATTCAGCTATTTTTTAATTTACTTGAGTCTAAGCACAGTGTTTGGGAGCTTAACAAGCTTGGATACTTTCTGCTCTCTTGTACTAACTAATACTATTACTATTTTCAAGACACTTATAAAAAGAGCTGATTATCTATGTTTCCAAACTGTATGGCTTTTCAAGTTTTCAGACTGCATTTAAGAGTACCAGAAACAATGAAACTTTTGTGTTTATGGAGTCCTAGAATGCTGTTTCTGAAATGGTTTTGTCTCCCTTTCATGGACATCAGAACTGTCTGCATTGCTTTAAATTAGTGATAAAACAAGGACTGAAACACCAACTACCAAAGAAATAAGTCTGCTATCAAAACAGGACAAAACCTGGGCAGAGGAAAAAAAAAAGTCATGGGGAAATGGAAATGAAATATAGTTTGAGATTACCTACCTAAAAACAAGCAAGCAAACCCTGTTCTATTAAGCTCTCAGGAGAGCTGCTAAAAATTTTTGAAATAATCCAGAGAAGGAACTCAACCCCTCATTTTCATTCTTCTCGGCCCATTCCTTGCAACTCCCTGAGAAAAACAGATCCCTTGGGTGTTTTGTACAAAAGGATGAATTTTCATGATATAAAAGCACACAGCTTGAAGCTGTGAGTCCTCATATTCCTTGGCACTCATTATCTTCAGGTTTATGGAGAACCATATATTGATCCTTTCCAAGGCACGGGTTGGCAGGGAGGCAAGGAACACTCTTCAGGATTCATCAACCTTCCTCGTGGGGCCTGAGCAGGAGCGATCTCACAGAACAATATGGGACTATTAAAAACGCATCGTATATGACACATGCTAATAGTTTTTTCTCCTTCTCTCATGGTGGTTGCACAATGTAACAGCAAAAAGATGGAAGACACTTAGGAACTACAAGAGACTAACCAACTAATGATGCTTTTTCTTGTCAGACCTGTGGCTTACTACGTCATGCACATGTATTCAAGTGCAATGACCTTTCTGCAAAACTGCTTCAGTTATAGAGAAGACGTTTCAGTATTCAGAGCTCAACTTCTGTCCTCCACCGTCTCACTGCATGTCTGTACTTAGAAAGAAACTTTTTCTAGCCTGACTGCTCATCCCTGTGTGATTATCTGGCCCAGAGTTCATGTAGCATAATTAACAGGTCTGTGAGTTGTTCAGTGTCACAGGTGAACTAGAGGTTTTGTGATGGGCAGCCTTGTGACATTCATTGTCATAGATTGTAGAATTTGTGGATTTTAGTTCTCTGACCCAGTGTATTCAATAGAATGAGATTCTTCCTTAACTTGATTTTTCCTGGCTTTTGCGACTCTAAATAAGGTCCTTACATTGTTCAAACATAATTCTTGTGGTATATTATATTAAGATGTTTGGCCTGATCTAGATTATGCGGCTTCATGTAACTGATGAAAGAGCTATTGTTTTTCACAGCAGAAAAACTGCCACTCATCCAGATCACTGACCTATTTCTTGGAGTCAGAAGTAATGTTTCTGAAGACTTGCTGATTTTTAATGCTATGTTTTACACTATTGATCTTGAAGCCCAATGTTTGAAGTGTGATTACAACAGTATTTAGGGATCAGATAAAAAATGTCAACTTAATTTTCAGAAGCAGAAAGATTTTATTTTTCCATAAATTTTGGTACTATTCTAAAGAAAGTGTTAAATGAATCGGAGCAATTCAGCTGTGGGGGTTATTCCATTACTCAATGATACAGAAATTCCTCAGGCTTAAACATCACCAGTATATTCCTCTCTACCTTTCCTTCTCTGAGATTCAGTGGAATTTGTCCCTATTGTCTGAAAGAGATGATGAACCACGTCCAGGAGCAGGAATTTAATCACCCTAACACTATATCAGGCCATTCATTACCGTGAAATCAGAAAACCAGAATCTACAAGTTCCTGAAGATGGGAACAATTTGTAGACAACCACTCCTCTAATCATGCTTTTCAGTCCTGACTTGGAGAGGCCAGTGCCAGAAGAACACATCAGGAGAATAAACTAAAACTGCATAAAGAGATTTTGTGGAGGCTGGCATGTGAAGAAATGTATTTACCATTATATATGGCTTTCCTCTGCAGGAGAACAGGGCTTGCATATTGTCTATGCTTTCTCACTGTACAGAGAGGGATACAGGCATCTAAAAAGGAATTAGGATGCTGAGATGCTCAGTCCATGCTGGATTGCTGGCTCCCTGCTATTCACTGTGGAACATCTGCTAAAGAACTCTTTGGGAGACTTCTGGGTTTTTCAGGACCAGCAGAAAAAACAACACTGTTAGGATGTTTTATATTTGGGCCACTTCGGTACTGACAAATGCCTTCTCATTTTATCATGCTGCAATCGAGATGACAAAAAAGTGTGGCAGCTAGTAGAACCCGCCCCCCACAGCCCAATAAAAAACAGGGTCTTGAAAGGAAAAGTTTGGCACACAAAAAGCTCCAAACACAAAAAAGCTAAACCTCTACCAAACCATTTCTGCTTGTTGTGAGCCTGCCAAAGCAGAACAGACTTTCTCAACAGAAAAGGCTACATTATGCTAGAAGGAAATGAGCTGCAAGGCACAGGAAAAGGGAACACGAGTGGAGATTTATGGCACTGCTGAAAGCAGGCACTGTACTGCCAGATCAAGAGTAAGACGCTACCAAAGGATGCTACCTTTGTTTTTTCATCTGTCAAGGAAGAAGGAGTTTCTGTTGCAGAGTATCTAAACTACTGACATCCATTGCAGAAAGCCCATCACTTCAGCCTTCTGAGTCACTGTGTCCCAATCAGAATTTTCTACTTTTTTAGAAGGTAAGAAGGAAAAAAAAAACACAACTAGCAAAACCCACCCAAACTAAACCCACTCAAACCAAAACCACCAGTCAATGAATACCTGACAGTTAATAACCTGGCAACAGAATTGTGTTACAAATATTGCAAGTTTTGCTCAAGTATCACTGACTTTATAAAGTACAAATTGATTTTTTTTTTTTCAAAAGATCATCATTATGCCCTACTGCTGTTCCTGAAGATCATATGGGAAGGATTTTTTCATGTTCACAGTTTTTACTTTGTTTTTTTTTGCTGCTGTTTTGGCTCTTGCTCTTCGTATGGTACATGAGGGACTTCACATGCTGAACTGTCCTGGATACAGACTGCAGCAGAAAAGCACATCTGTGTACAAACAAAACTGTTCTCTACATCCAGAAAGACTCAATTAAGAAAAATATAAAGTCAAGGTTTTTTTCTTTTTCTTTTCTGCCAGGAATTTCTAATTAGAGCTCCTTTTTGCCTTCCTCTAAAAGAGGAAAGTAAATTCAGTCTCAGAGGTAAGCTGCTAGCCCAGAGAAGCTGCAGGATCTCCCTGGATTTTTACCAAGCTTAATTTGAACTTTGCCATGGTTTTTATTTGCAAGTGAAACTGCAGCTTGTTTTCAGCTCCTTAAACTCAGGTGAAAGGCTACCCCAAACAATTCTGATGGATAACTGTATGTTGGACAGCCTCGAAGAACTGAGAACACCGTAACACCCCTAAAATGCATCATGACATAAATGTAACTTGCATGATGCATTTTGGATGGGCATCCTTAGGTTTCTTTCTTTCAAAATGTAGGGTCTGACCTTTCTCAGCAGTATGTGCCTCTTTTTCATACTGGGTATCATACCAAATTACAGATGCCTATCAGCTTTAATGTACATATGGAACCTGGACATGTAACTTTCAGTAGTTTTGAATCTGAGCCTAAGCCTCAAAAGTGCCTCAGAAGTGTCTTTGGTTTTTCACTAGTAAGGAAGATGTGTCATTTATCTTGAACAAAAATTGACTGCTGCCTTTATTTAACCATAATTTGCATTTATAAGAGGACAAGATATTGAATTACATTTCTATACAGTCCAGAGCTAGATCCTGAACTATTGTCCTGAAAAAAAGTCATGTATGTGTAAATACTTTGTGTGTTATGTTAGAAAGTGCCATGTGGAACTGAATGCTCAAAATATTAATTAGCAAGGTGTGTAACAGAGATAAGGAAGACTCTTTCTTTTTAGAAACACTTTTTTTTTTGAGAAAGAGAACCACTGAAGTAATCTGTATTACTCTCACATGTCAGCGAACAAAAGTGTGTCCTGAAACTTCAGCTAGCTATAAAAGTGAAATGCTCTCACACAGATTCAGAGAAGGAGAATGAGAATATTCCTGCAACAGCACCACTGTTTTCTGTGACCCTGGGTACGATCACAGAAATCAGAAGAAATCACCTAGAGATGTGGGTGTTTTTCTTCTTTCTCATACATCTATCTTTCTGCGGCAGTCCTGTAACTTGGGTACTACTCCAGTGAAGTCCATTGGGCCTGACCAGGAATGATCTCATAATGATTTGATATGTTACTTGATAAAGAGATGGATCTGACGGGTGCCGGTTGATTCAGTGACCAATAACCAGTCTCCTTAAGCAACAGTGGCATATGAAACATGACTGGAGAGGATTCATCAAGCAGCTGGTGTTAATACCTATCCACTTCCACTTAAGTTCTTTTATGTCATGAAAAAGATGAGTATGAAGGCTATTCCCAGTTCTATGTGTTCTCCTTCCCCAGTGATAAGCTAGCAGCTTGCCAAATCCTGTAGTAGGTTTCTGTCTGTAAAGACTGTCTGTGGGATTTAGGGCATGTTAGAACAGCAAGAGACATAGCAGCAAGGAGAGAGCGAATAGACATGCAGGAAGGCTGGTAAATAGCTTTCTGTTAATGGCAAGGAGGAAAAATCACATCCAGTGCAATTATACCTCTGAACTCGGTGTTATCTCAGACCACTGCCCTTGGAAGTGATATTTCTGCAAATGAAAACTTCCCTGTAGATGCATATGCAATTTTTAGTAAATCAGTATAATGCCAGGCAGATATAATGACAACCAAAGAAACTTATCTGGTCGTTCCCTTGATGGATTATCATAACGTGGGCAGTAATTTTCACTACATACTAGCACAACCCTGACATTAGGAAGCATTTCCAATGTAAGGGAGCTTTTCAGCTTGCATGCAAGCTGCTGAGACCATCTGTAAGTTGCCTGACCGACATCAGCTATGGAAAAGTGAGTGTGTGCTGTTTTCTGGGCGATGTGGACAGATAAATTCCAGAAAGCTACTTTCAAAAGTAGTAATAACTGAAGATATTGCTCACTGGCCAGCTGAACGCAGTTTTGATATTAACATTGGACTTGAATTGGGAACCAGTTTATAAGGAATCTTACACCAAGCTTGCGTGTGAGTAGAATAAGCACTGCAAACATTTTTAAAGCAACTCCAAGTCAGCTGATGCAGATAACTTGACTGCCTGTGCTCAGCAAAATGAGGAGATGTATTTAGTTTTAACTGACATATTTTATTGTGGCTCAATTTGTAGGTCTTATATAGCCTGACATAAAATCATTCACATGTATACAACAGACTTCACCATAATGTGAGTATGACCCTATGGCTACTTTCATGCGGTTTTAGAAACCGCATAAACAAATGTTTTAAGGGATGTTTAACTGTTTGTGTTATATAAAGCCACTTGATCTGTATTAAACAGTAAAACATCTCTTGTTAATGTCTTATACATGCAATTTGTGTATACAGGTAAATGTACATTTCTAATGTAAGAATGGTGACTTTTGTTATTCAGACCAAAAGAACCAGGCTGGTACCAGACATTAATCAGGCTGCTGTTTCTAATTCTTGTACTTTTCTAAAGAATAGTGGAATGTGGTAGAAACTACACAGAGCCAAGTCATGGAGCTTCTTAGTGTTTCATCTACAAAGGCAAAACTCTCATTGAAGGCACCACATAAGAGTTTCTCTGTATAGATCATATGCCTGTGCTCATAGAAAAGATACATGTGCAATAATCTTAATTACACATATAGCTCTATAACTGAGATATAAAGCCAGCTATGTAGAAAGTGCATAAAATAACTGTTGTATTAAATACGGCATAGATTTCTGTCTGCTAAATAAATACTAATTCAAGCAATTATATAGTATCTGTAAGTCATTATCTAATAGATAATAAAGCACGTTTGTTACTACTTTTTAAGCTGTACCACTTCATCAGAGTATTGGCAAGCTTAATTTGCAGTGTAATTGAGTACATTAGAAGATTATTAATAGCTGGAGCCTGTGAGAGATTTGTTTTCACTGTACATAACGATGTTTGAGACACAGCAGTTTGGGTACTCCTACAGCAAGTCTCAGGCACTTTCCAAAATTCTATGGCAGAGATGATGAATTGCCAGAAAGATTTGTGACTACTACTAAACACTGTGTTCAGTTTCACAGTCACTAAGTATCAGTCTCTTTTTGGCATTAAAACAAAAAGTTTTTGTATTTAGTACCTGCATTTCATTAGGATACTCCAAAGAGGTGTCTTCTGCCTCAACATGAAACAACCTTTGGAAAGAGCTTTCTTCTCTAATTAGGCTTGTTCGTATGCAAATTAAAAATATATAAATAATGAAGTAATGAAGGATAGTCTTATGTGTTGTGAGAAAGCTAGGCTGCTGGGAGAAATCAGGAGACTGCCCTACGGGGTGGATATAGGACAGGCTATTATGTTCTTAATTTGATGTACTTTGTTCTGCCTTTTTTTCTGAAGATTTTCTGTTAGATGAACTGGTGTTTCTTATGGCAAAGAGAGGATAAAAATTTCAAAGGATGAGTTTTGAGAGTGTATTAAGATGGCATAGCAATTTATTATGTTGACAAATATCTCAGTTGTAAAAGTACTAAGAAAATGGTCCTATAATTCAAAACATGGAAAAGGAACACCTGTTTTGCAGTGAATTAGCACAGGCTATGGGAGCTGCAGGGCAGCTGGCAAGATGAGGCCTGCCTCTGCCCTCCTGTAAGAGTCACTGCTCCCCGAACCAGTATGTGCCCCGAGTTCACAGGGCAGGCTGAACACCTCCTTAGCTCTAACAGCCAGAAGCCTGTAATGTTTACGCTGGATGAAGTGATGTACCTGCATCTAGAGGCAGTTTTTATCTCCTCAGGTGCAACTGAAATTTCATGGGGTCCTAATGGACTATGAAATACTGAGAGACCCGGACATTATTGGAAAACTCTCAAATATACCAGATAATGGTGCTCTCACCTCTAAGCCTTCTCTTTTACCTCATTTCACTGTGCTAGGGAACACTCAGAAAACCATTTGATTTTTTTCCCCCTCCAATTGCAAATCGTATAATGCTTTATTTTAAACAAGTAGAATTAGTGTACAGAAGGCCACCATGAGCTTATTAATCACATATTTATAGGCTCATATTTACAGTATTTTCCAAAATACCCTTGTGTTTCCTCTTCCTGTTACTAATTACTAGAAGATAATAATTCTCTATATCCATCCTGCAGCTGGTTAGAATTGCAGAGCAGTCAGCTAAAACAGAACTTTTGGTGTAATGCTGGCAGATCACAGCATCAAACTTCTATTTGATAATGCAAAAATATCCTCTTACACTTTCTGTATTTGCAGCACTTTTATACACTATTTGAATAAAGATAACCTACAGGAACACTTAAAGAAAAATAGAGAGCATAATCTTGTTTTAGCTCCATGCAGAGCAAGAAGAGGTTTTTTCCAAAGGCGATTTCTTTTTTCTTGGTGTTCTCAAGCAATATGCCTTTGGCATGGGACACATGGGAGTTTGATGCCTAAACCCTTGAAGGGACCCCCCCACTCAGAAACAGGAAATCCATTATGATGGCTGACATAAGAGTCCTGGTCTGTCATCAGTTCAAAAGGCTATGACACCGACTGCACCCATTTTTTGCCCACATTCAATTGTTCGGAAAGAATTCTTCCCCCTATGTTAAATTTCATCATACAGAAAATTTGTGAGCTAACTCGTTGCCTAATACCAATTCAGATCAAGTAGTTTAGTTTTTTACTGAAAGAGTCTTAAATAAGATTTCTCTTGTTTAACTCCAGTAATGGCTTGCAAGTCCATTTGGTGTAATTTACAGTGTCCTCTGATTATAGGCTGTCATGTTTCATGTAGTGACATCTACAAAGCTATGCTATCCTCTTACTATATATCACTTTGTTACTGAAGACTTTGTGATACTTGATGTAATTTCACACACCTGGACACAAACAAGTCAAACCCCCAAACAGGCTCCTAGGGTCGTTTTTCAAACTTCTTTTATCAAAATATGGGGGAATTTGCAGCAGAATTTTTAGGCTTTATTTGGCAATGCAGACAACCTTCTCTAATACCTAAAATGCTTGACATTACTAGACTTTGTCATAAATGTCAATGTTTTTCCCTACTCAAATGTCTTTGATTAGATGAGAGGCTGTTTCACAAGGTTTATTTTGTACAAGAGATATATATATATGTATTCTGCTCTGTTGCAAATGAGGCAGGTTGATAAAAGGTTGACTGGAAAGGCATCTGGGAGAGCAGGATAGCAGTCATGAGATAAAATTATCTACTACCAGGACTAACAAATGACATAGATGCCATAAATTTTCCCTATGGCCAGCAGCAACTCAGGTGATACCTAACCCTTGAAGTGCCTTACTTACAGCATTGTGCCTCGTTGAATACTCACAAGTACCCCACTCTTATGCAAGGTCATCTGTGCTCCACTGAGATCCAGAAACTAGATTTTCTCCCTTAAATGTCCCAAGGCATTCAGTGTAAAGATATGTCTGCATACCTAGAACACATCCTCCCACAAACTGCAGTTATAGCTGCCCATTAGATTTTAGTATTTCACTATGGGAATGGAATGAAATATTTCCCTTTATGTAACAGCCTCGCTCACAACGCAAGAGGTCCTGTTCAAAGGCATTAAAATGTCTCTTTTTTTTTTTCCAAAACCCTATCCACCTACATGGGGCATAAAGGGATACAGGGCTAACAGCATAAAATTGCAGTAGGATAGTATGATAACGTATAGGAAGCATGCAGTAAGGTCCTCTTCCTCAAGCTTGGGGACATCATTCACGCAGACACAATGGGGTGTCCCAGCCAATTCTGCTACTGCGCAGCACATTCCTGCGAACGCGGCAGCTCCTGTCGCGCCCACCGCCACCTCCCCGTGCTGCCACGGACCTTGCCCCAACTGTCACTGCAAGTCTTTCCAACAGCTCAGGGTAACGGCTGGATCTTCCCACAGGATTTTGAGGCTTACTGGGTTAGTACAGGCTGCTTGCGTTCAGCTGGGACACTGCTCCTTCCCCAAACGCCGCAGTGATAGAGCATGCTGAGGGAAGGTGCTGAGGGCGGCCTGCCCCAGTCTCTCAGTTTTGACTCTGTCGTGGGAGAAGCAGGCTCAGCCCCGCTGGCCGGCAGCTCTGACAGGCAGACCAGGTTTGTCAGGAAAGGCCCTGTCCGGCGGCGGCTCTGCCAGCCATCCGCAGGCGTGGGAAGCGGGGACGGCGGGGCTGCCAACTCCCGCACGGACACCGTGGGTCCCCGGACATTCGGTGGCCTTCTGACAGCCCAAGCTGCCGCCTTCCTTTTGAAGAACCCCAACCTCAGGTAAAAAAGAATCAACTTTTGTTTTAGCCTTCGAAGTAAAAGTGCCGCACGAGCTTAACCGCCCCACAGGCCACCAGGTAAACGCTTTAGAGAATCTCACGATTTGGTGTTCAGCTGAACAAGCGGGGTAGAGGGGGCTTTCACTCCTGTTTTGTTGGCACCCCAAGAAGGACCGCACGCTACAGGAGGCAGCGAACCGCCGTCCCGGCCGCCGCTCTCTCCCTCCACCCAGCCCACCGCTGGCCGAGACATCGCCCAGCGACCCTCCCGGCACCGGTACCGGGTGGGGAC
>NW_010972528.1:11840074-12033138 GCF_000737465.1 Haliaeetus leucocephalus
GGGGGTGGAGGCGGAGGGCGCGCGGCGGCGGCGGGAAGGAGCTGGGGGCTGTCGGCGCCTGTCTGAGGCGAGGCGCCTGCGGGCAGCGGGCGGAGGGTGGCCGGCCCGCCCCGCCCCTGCCCCGCAAGGTCCCTCGCAGGGTGACCGTGCCCGAGAGGGCTGCGTGTCGGACGAGGTGCGTGTGGCGGGCGTGACGGCCGCCTCCGAGAAACCTGCTAACGTGTCCCCCGAGGCGCGGGGAGGGGGGAGCAACCTCAGTAACGCCAAGGTTAGGGCGGTTTGGTAAGTGCCAAGCGTCAAATGACCAGTTCGGTCGTTTGGTTTGTCAGGCAGCAGGGTCTGCCCCAAAGCCCAGGTAGTCCGCGTGCCCGCAGCTCTTTTTGGATGACACTTGCGACCAACCAAGCAGCCCAACTCCGTGTAGGGCTCGCTTTCACTGCGCTGTCTCCACACGAATCTTCTCGGTGGTAGTCCGCTTACTGTTACGCTTTATTAGTTGTGGTAGTGCAATAATTCAGAGGGAAAAAAACATTTCACTGCTTGTAATCGGTACTGACAGTGTGTGTCCAAGCAAGCATAGTTAAAATCAACAAGGCAATCCCCAAACGCTGCCTGCTTGGTTTCTGCCTTTTTTTATTAGTTTCTTCTGTCCTCCTTCACACTTTGTTTCAACCCTCTCCGAAAGGAGTTAGGACCCCACAGCCCGTGTGGGCGCCAGCTCCCTTTGCGCCTGTTGGTGCTGAGGAGCCTGCAGCTGAGGGCATCGTCCCCCCCCAGCCCTCCCAGGTGCCTTGGTGGGCAGGCAGCAGGCTGTGGGTAAGCTGCAGCTGGAGTCATCTGTTGGCAAGCTTACGGAAATAGTAAATATTTCCTTTCCTCACACGGGATGGAGCAGAAACGTTGGGATACTTCATTGCAGCAAGAACATAGGAACGCCAAGGTAAATGTAAGGAAATAACGTGTAGTAATTCACAAATCTTTTGCTCTGTGAACAAACTTCCTTCGTAAGAGTGTTAATGGATGATGTCTCCTCTGCTCTCAGATGAAATCAGAAAGTTAAATTTTAGCTTGGGAACGTGAGCTTTTTACTCAAGCTGCAACAGCCGGGAGGGTTTCTTGATGGAAATCCCTGGTTTTGGTCAAGATGAACATCTTCCTGAGAGGAGTTCTGTGTTCAGAGAGGAACCCCACGTGGGTGACCTATTCTGAAAGTGGATAGGTTAGGAAATTTTCATACAAAGATTATGTGATATCTGGGACGTGTAGGAAGGAGATAGTGTGCATCAGTGAGGTAACCAATGCAGTAACGTAAATTAGATGTGGTAGGGTGGTATCAATGGGAGAAGGAAGGTCTGGTCCTTCACCTCAGTGAAGGAAGGTGGGAAGCTTTTGTTTGACTTTAGAATGAAAAGTATGACTTGAAAACTGGCGAGTTGTTTGATGAAATCAGCGGACTATTCTTACAAAGCTGGTAATTGTAAGTGATTTTATTTTATAAAGCTGCTTTATACTGCTGCTGTTATAGAAAGGCTTATTGATTTTTCAGAGGCTGAGACGTGTTTCCTAAATTGATCTATCTCTTTGTGGAATTGTTGTTTCTAAATGAACTGCTTCACTAACTACTTCTAAAATGTCCTTTTATTGAACTACTGTGTACTTTTTATAAGGAAGCATTTTACAAGAAGAATTACTTTCTGAACTATGTAAACAGTACTACTGTTCTCCTTTTAAAGACAGGGAAATGTGAAGACTAGAAATGAAGTTTCAGATGTACAAAAGTAACCTGATGTTTTAGGTATTTCTTTCTAGGTGGTTTAAATGATTGCTTCAGAGCTAAGTTTTTGACGGGTAGCAACTCAAGTTATTTCTAGTACCTCTGAAAACCTCTACGTCCTAGTCTTATATGGACATTTTGATTTACTCTGTGAAAGTTGTCTATGACAGTCTATTTCTTTTGTGAAAGCTAAAAAAAAAATAGATTGAACTTCATCAAAAAAGTACAAAAAACAAGAAATGGGAATGAATGGCATTGCTAACTGTGTTACTAACTGTATTGCTGAGTTCTAAGAGCCTAATGAAGTTTAGGATCAATTAACCTTTACAGAACAAGCACAGAATGTGTTCAATGAATGACCACTTAGAAGAGTAATGCTGCAATTGGTTTCTTTTGCTGTGGTAGAAATGTTGGTTTGCTCTGAAATATGTGTATAATCTTTGTGGTATTGTGTGGAAGATAAAAATCCTAGTCAGCCCTCTTATGCTGAGTAACGAGGAACAGTGCATGGTAGCTGTGGGATGATGAAAACAAATACTAGAATTCAATTAACTCTAATAATCTTCTTCAACTCAACTGTGCTGTAGCTGCAGAATTTTTTTTTTTTAAACATTCTGGCCAGTTTAGGGGGCTTTGCCAGGGAAAATGCGAAGTATTCATACATGTGTACACTCTGCCTGCTGATACAAATACTTTGTTCTGTAATTGTTCCTCCTTGCTGAAAGCCACAAGGCTCAGCTGGGTGACTTTACCGATATGTTTTAAAGTATTTTACTGGTAATAAGAAAGGCAAAACCTAACAGAAAAGCACCAAAAAACTCTCCTTAGGAGAGGTAGCCAACAAACCATTAAAACTGAGAAAAGCAGAGGAACCTTAAGAGCATTCTGTTTTCTTATCGAGTTTCACATAAAGTGCATTTTGAACAAGGCTGAAAGAACAGAACTGGCGCAGGAGAACCATGGGGTGAAATCTTAGTTTCGTCCCAAGAAAACCTTTTGCAGCAGAAACATTAATGAACTGGCACATCTGACTGTGGCTCAGCAAGGCCAGGATATTGTCTGTTACACCTTATAGTTTCAGCATCAGATCCTGTTATGTGAGTTTCATCCTTGAGGGCAGTATCTGTGCCCTTGCCTTTGTGTGGGGCTGTTCCCAGAAGGAATAGACAGCATGTGGTCCCTGGGCAGCTGTGCTTCGCTGGGCCACGACAGGGGCCTCTGATAGGGGAGACTCATGGCCTTCACTGCCCAACCAAGTAGGGATTTTACAAATATCCATTTGAAGGGACCTGTATCCTTGCCCTGGCAGATGAAGATAAAGGTATATGATTGCCTTTTTCTCAATAGGCATAGCATTATTTTGGTAGGTGCTTATTTGTGGTGTCTCAGCCAGAATGTACTTCCTAGTGCAGGCAAGAAGCTTGCAAGCAGTTTAGCCTAGTTACCAGGTGGTGTGGGTAATAAACAGGGTGGGCAAGCGGGGTTGGGTGCCTCTGTGTTTGTGATGGAGGAGGATGGTGGCTGTGCAGCAGCAGCACAGTCTCTCCCTGCCACATGAGACTAAGTACATGGTGTATGGCATAACAGTTTTGGGTGAGTAGATAACAGCCTGGAAATCTGTGCTGGTAACTTAATTTAGGATTGTAGTCCGGGACCCCTGTAGAGTACTTCATTTTTCTCATTTGTCCTTGGAAAGAGGATAAATTCTTTACTTAAATCCATATAGAGAACATTGATTTACTGATTCTTTTCCCAGTGCGTGCATGATAAATGACTTTCCTTTTCAAAGTTTTAAGTGTTTTACTGTTGCTGAAGGAGTAAGCAGGTGGCAGTTTACAACACGAGCTTTCGATATGCCTGCATCCATAGCAAAACACAGGAGTGCAAAACAGCAGTGGGCCAGAAACCTGTTGGAAAAGACAGCAGTGACAAAGATTGCCCACATTAACTGCCAAAAAATGTTCTTTTTTTTTTTTAGGCTGAGTGCCTGCCTGCTTCACTGTGGTTTTTGCATGAGGGTGAAGAGAAGACTTTTCTCTTTCTGCAGTAGTGTTAGCTGCTTATTTCGGTTGTATATTCTGTCCTTTTGTTAATATAGTTCCAAAATGAGCAAGTCAGAGGGCATGTACATTCTAATTAGTAGTTATCTGAGACAGCTCTCAGAGCAAAGACTTCTTTTAAATTGTTTTGGATCTGAACATACTGTATCTACTTGAATGACGAAATGTTAGTAAGCAAAAAAGCCAAAGTTCTTTGTAGGAAGGCAATTGCTGCATAGCAACTGCACAGAGAGGATGCAATGAAGCTTGCATGTGTTCTTTTTTGTTGCTATTTTTGTCCTCATTTTCTCCATGTTCTGAAATGTACAGAAATTATTAAAGTTGTTGGAACCAGTTATTTCATTCATTGCTACTTGTGCTCTAAAAAAAAAAAAAGAGAGAAGCAAACAATGCAGTTTAGTTTTTGTGTTTGGGGAAGAAATAATAAAGGGAATTAATATGCCATTTATGAAGGGATGCTGTGACTGAATTTTCAAATGAATACGGTCTTTAATGTATGTGAAGTGTATGGGAAGAGAGGAAGGTTAAAGGAATATAAAGACAGTCCGTGATAGTAGATGTTCTTTCCAGTCTCACTCCATTTTTGTATCCATCTAAATTGTTGTCTTAAAACATCCATTCTGTTGTCTTAAAAGATAACCAGCCCTACAAAACCGAAACATGCCATAGTTGTTAAAACATAATTCAACTTTGAATTTAATGGGGTCACCATAAACAACAGCTGGGAAATAGTTACTTGGAAGGATAAACTATCTTGTATTGCATCTTTAAATAAAGCAGTGGGCTGACTGATTTAGCAAAAGGAAATTTAGTGAGTAATGGGATTGTAAAGTGACTCTTAATTACTAATAAACTTGAGAGTAAGATTTGCCATGTTGAATAGTGTCTGTGGAAAGCCTGTTAATGTCCATACAAAATAGGGGGCACTGTGGTCTGAACTGTCCTTATGGATGTGCCCTGCGCCAAGCCCCTGTTAGAGGGATTTGGCCAGCCCCACAGCTGACAACTAACTTGGAACCGTGGGGTCCCACTGCAACAGGGTTACTGTTGCTCTGTGCTTTGTCACCTTTCTGTAGTAGGACAGAAACTTGTAGGGCATTAGGATTAAGAGCAAGAATACAAGCAGGAAGAAGGCCCATTTACTGGGAGGTGACATCAGTGGGAGGGAACCATATAAAGCCTTTCCACTTTAATGTGAATGAGTCCCAACAGGCAACCCTAAATGTAGCCAGGTGCAGGTGGATCAGTTACTTGTTGAAAGAATCCCATTCTTCATCACCTAGGTCTATCATGTTCAGTCTTTATATGATAAAGGTGGAAAAATGGTATTCTTTGTATTTTTAGTAACATGATACTGTACCTCTGTGTTTTCAGAAAGCTGTAGTAGAGGAAGCCACATTAGTATGTGACTCCTGTGTGACTCCCCAGTACCTAAACAAGAAAATGGGGGATGTACATTTGAAAAGGGAAGGCAGAATCTTTTCCTCTAGTTCAATAAAGGAGGAAATTCTCCAGAGTGGCTTTTTTTGGGTAGCTACTCGTCTCTGCAATAATGGCCACAGTAAAGAGGTTCCTCCAAGTGTGGAACAGTTCTGGAATAGGTCAAAGAGGCTAATTAGCTTGTCCAAACTAGCTAAGCAGCTGAACCAGGTAAAAGTAATTCCTATGATTAAATATAATCCTAATGATTTGTTGCTTACACTTCTATCATACTCCTTGATTATTACAAATTTAATTCACAACAAATATTATTTATAAACAATGTCCTTTTATGTTTGTACCTTGCCAAATGATAGTGTGAGAGCTGAGTAACCAGAATGTGTGAGCCATTCTCTAGCAAACAGGTATAAAGATCCTTCGCACCCTCCATTGCCTTGCCCTAGCAAAGCACTGCTCTCCAGGACAATTTAAACACAGTATGCCAAGGTGTAAGTGGAGATCTCCTTCACTGATCCGTAAGGGTTAGTGTGGGTGCTGGGAATGCAGCGCTATACACAGAAATCCAGCAACCATCTGTAACCAAAAATGTCCTGTAGCATGCAGTAAGGCAGTGGGAAGTCTGTGTTTATAATAAAACATTCGATTTTCTCTTCCTCTTGTTTCAAGTTTTTGGGAAGACTCCCTTTCATGTCAGTAAGGGGCAGGAATGCAACCAAGAGTTGGAGTTGGCAAATACACGATCTTCAGTCTTACAACACTAGCTTTCTGAGTGGGCTGAGTATGTTCCAGACTTGCTGAATGGGCACCTGGATGAGATAATTGGAAAAGCAGGCTGAGGATCAGGTCTTCTGCGAAGCTCTCTGATCTGAGTTATTTCTGACAATGAAGTATATCTTCCAAATTCTGTAATGTATTGCATTCATTGGACATTGGGAAGAGCCTTAGTAGGTAAGGCTGACTGTTTGGGCTGACTCATGCCACTCTTTCATGGTCCTCTGCAAGATCCAGGAACTTTAATCCCATGATTTAGGAAGCACAGGAGATTCTTCAGGCAGTATCACTGTGTTTCAGGCTCCTCTAGGAGGAATGTGGGTCTTGTACATAGTAGAGGCTTGCCTAGTGTTGTTAACTCCCTCCACAGCTTCTATAAAGTGCAGTATTTTGGCAATGTACGGAAAAGTGAGGGCCAGATACGTCACTGCACTTACAGCTCCCTTTGAGCAGCAGGCTTTTATCTGTAGAGATTCTGGTGACCAAAATGTTTGCTGTCTTTTAGGTAAATTATTCATCAGGTATGAGCTGTTGGACACTGAGATGTCTGTGTAAAAACTCTACTTCTAAATTTCCACCTATATGAAGTGGGCCATTGTATGTTCAAATTGTATCACCCCTTCAAAGATATTTCATGACAGCTCATAAGTAGATGAGTGTAAGTAGATTATGTAGAGCTGTTTGTAGGTTGTTGATGAGGTTTCTAGAGCCAGGGTTATTGAAAGAACCTAGTTTCAGTTAAGCACTGGTATGATTGGTGTGTTATCAGACTACACTGTAATGCACTGGTGAAAGGGACCTGAAAGGATGATCAGTTTCAGAACAAGCATTTGTTTTATGCATTTTTTTTTTAAAAGATCTCTGACAACACTGCAGTATGTTGACATTCACCACTATAACAACTAAAAAGCTTTTCTTAAATCACCAATCAAACTTTTATTTGTTGTGATTAACAGAATTCTATCTTTTATTCCTCAGTGGTCACAGGGAAGCAGTCTCATTTTTTCTGTACTATGTTTGGCTTATCAGTTTGCTAGAACTCTTCTTTTAGTCTCCTCTTTTATACATTGCAACCACCCCTGATTTCTTAATTTTTTTTAATGCTTTCTAAACTCTGTTCTTATTGCTGTCATCAGGACTGGCTTCAATTTCTGAAGATGGTGTCTTAAGTTGGACGTGTGATGCATTAGCTTCAATACTAACTGCTAACTAGGTTGGAATAGTCACTTCCATTTCTTACAAGTGATATTTCTCCCAGTTTGGGACTTTTTTGTATGTGTGACACATTTGTGCTGTTGACTTAGGCTTTTAGCTTGAGGTTCACCATAACCTGTTTCACATCCTTTTCAGAAGGAAAAGTACCACCAGGTCATTTTCCCTCTGCATTGCTACCTACACTGAACTCCCCTACTCTGCATCTGTGTGCTAGGTCCCTTCTTTCTTCTTGCACCGCTTGTTCAGCTGAATATCAGCATCCTGACTTTACACCATTTCACCAGTCAGCTGAGACCATCCTGAATTTGATTCCTTACTTCTGCATTTGGAGTTGCTCTCAGCTTAGTGGACCCATGAATTCTTAGTCTCTGTTTGGTCAATCAAAATGAGTAATACTGGTCCCTGGATAGATTCCAGGGGACCCACCTTGAAATTTCTTTCTGGTTTGTCAGTGCATTGTGAATAACTGCCTCGAGAGGGATACTTTTTTTTTCTTTTTTTTCTTCTGTTTAACCAGTTACACAAGTAACATGACAATTGTCACTTGGCTCTTATTTCGTATTATCTTGCTGATGAACATGACAAGTTGGGAAGAGTTAAAAGCTCAAGTTTAAAGGAAATTAGTTCATATCTACCACTTCTCCTTTATCTACCGAAACGAGTTCCCTGTCGGACACGAAAACCACGACTCGAATCATCCCTTCTTTCCGTGAACTCTTGTCATCCGCTGAGAAGCCCAGTAGATGGCACTCTGGATCTGTTACTCAGTATTTTAAAGTAAAAGTGATCACAATTGCCTCCTGTGCTGATTATTTTAAGTATTTGTTTCTCAAAGTTTGGCATCTAAGCCAAGATTAAAATTACTGTACTAGTAAAAGTCTTGTTGAAGTGGGTTTGGGTTCACGTTGTCATTAAAAAAATAATCTAATAATCCTTCAGCATATATTTGCAAAGCACAATTTTCTATAGTATGCCATTGAGGGAGTAAGCCATCTCTGTGAGGGCAGCTGGAACATGTTCCAGTGTTGGCAGTGCCATACGCTTGTGTATCTGTGCCTGATGCATGAAGAAGCAAAATAGGAAGAACAGAGGACCGGGGGTCGTTCTGCCATGTGTTCTTCTAGTCTGAATATGGCCCAATTGTGATTTAGATGAAGGTATGGAGGTTGTTCTTGGATCAGGCCAACCATTATCATCGTGATCCATAGTTCGTAGAAAAGGTATAGCCTAGTCTGTTTTAAAGACTTCAAATAACATATTAGTTCTGCTAATGGCATTAGCTCTGGATTGTTTTTCAGTTGCCTGAAACCATACCTACTGCTTCATTTTGATAGCATCATGTGGCCACAGCTGGGATCTGCTGGCTATGCTTTTGCTGAGTGCTCTGTAGGCTTCTGCAATGGTTTGGGAATGGAGCCTGGACCCTGCTTTCTCTGGGGGCCCAGGGCATGGCTGTGTGGCTGTCAGTGTGCTGTTGTCCAGCACTCAAGATGCTGGGGCAGAGCAGCTCCCTGCTTGTAGGGGGTAAGTCAGCTGCCAGAGGAAATTTCCAGGCTGCTAGTCCAAAGATTTACCACTGAGGCATGATGGAGTAGACTGCTGCCTCCTGCCTTTTTGAATACTGTCTTCCTGATAATTGATTGTGTCAAGGCAAAGTCAGTGGTGTTTAACCTAACCTGTCTTGGCTTTGCCTTAAAAGGGACTAGTGCTTAGGATGCCAGATAGCTCCATTCATCCAAGATTTTGGAGCTCCCTCTCAACTCTTCCTGACCTGTGAGCACTCCTGAGTCTTCCAGGACAAAATAAAACAAGTTAGCTGAGCCACCTGGCAGTGGTTTGAACCGACTTGTTTGACTTTGCCCTAGAACTGACTAGAAGTGCTTACACAGCCAGTTACTGGGTCTCAGCTGGAAGGTGTTAACTAACAGCTGAGAAACAGAAAGGAACAGCTTTCTAAATCGCCTGTGAACTGTATGCCCTGGGTGAGAGGCTCTATGTTAGCCTGTTGGCTTTCCCTGGAAGAGATGAAGTGTGCTCCTATGGCCTGTTCAGTGGAGGGGTGCTATAAGAAGCTGTCTTGTCTCAGCTGCTAGCTATTGTATCTTCCTGCAAAGGTGTGTTCCCTGCCTGTGCAGCACAGATGGCATTGCTGTGCGTGAAGGTGTCCAACGGAGCCACACAATGTGCTTTGCAGGGGTGCTGCAAGTAGCTTTGGGTGGAGAGTCCATTGTAGAACCTTACTTTGTTGTGTACTTCAGAGAATGGGGAAGCCAGTTTGGCACACCAGGTTGCCTAACAATCTTTGAAATACAAAAAAGCTTTTTTTCCCTTTCCTGTTAGTAAGCTGACATGTGTATTGTGTCATGGAATGGTAAGGAAATGATAACACTTCTTATTTGTACAATATTATTGTTTTTGTGAAGAATAAAAAAGTTGGAACGTGCATCATGCTCTTTACTTAAAGTATTGGTGAATATTTGCACGGAGAACCACAAATAAAATAGATTATCCTGCTATCCAGGAGCTCATCTATATGCAAGATGAAGAGCTGTCTTACAGACAGAAATGTATATTTGGTTTAAGTGCATTGTGCTTAGAGTTCATACATATCCCCTCCAGTACTTACCTATTAAGAGTTCACAGAAACTACACAGTAAACCCGCTGTAATAATTTTTATTAAATAATTTTCTCTGGTAAACAGGGAAAACAGAGCTGCAAGGAGGTTAAAATCTGGGCTTGGCTTCCCCACTAATGACAAACTCAGGCCCCAAAATTTGCTGAGACAGAGATGACAGGCTCTCGCAAGTACATCGGGTCATCCACCCACCCCTCCTTTCTGGTTGCTGCAGGGTACAGGTGCACTCAGACAGAAAGCACTGGGTTGCTTTTGAGCTTTGCTCATGCACAAGGCAGAGCAAGAGGGAGGTGTGGATAGTGCTGTGCACCTGCCCCACTCTGATGCACTAGACCAGCACCACCAAACTTTTCTTTCCTTGCACTGCTTGAAGAATATGGACTGTAAGAGTATGGCAGCACCGTTGGTGGTTTTCTCTCAGTACTGGGTGGCCATTTATAACCTGCCAGCTGTGGATGGTTCCCAGTCAAAACAATTTGTGTTTAAGGAAAAGCTGCATGGGAGCAGGGATTCTATGTGTGGGTAGGATTGCCAGTGAGCCCATTCACTCACATCTGCTGTGTGCCCCAGCCCTGGAAACAGTGAATGATGCTCAGACGCTGGCACTTAATATGATCTTGGACAAATCTCTTACCTCTCTGGACTTTGTCACCTGTCTCTAAAACAGAGGTTTCCTTCCCACTGCAATCTGTCTGGAGACTTGTACTCTTATGTATTGTATTATCCTTTACTAATATCACTGGTGGGCTTTTTCAAGTGGAGGAGGGACAGGATGCCTTTTCTTTATGTTAGGCTTCGACTCTATCATCACAGGGGTAGGGGATTTGCTGCGCAGTGTATCATACCAAACATTTTTGATGATAGCATCAGATTTTTCTCCTACTTGCCCTTTTCCCTAGAAAGGGGTTAGGCTCTTTGGGTGTTGCCTGACAAAATTCAGGAGGTGGGTGGGTGCAGTGAGATTTTCTGGCTGCACCTCTTTGTAGGGTTACTGAGAGTGCAGAGGGCCCTCAATCCAAACAGGGAGCAGCCTGCAGAAATGCAAGTAGAAGCAGAAGATTCTCCAAGGCAGCATGTTTCTTCTTTCTGGAGCAACTTGCCAATAGAGAAGGAGATTATGTTGGAAAGCAGCTGGGCTGTTCTCTGCGTGTGTGCCTTTGGTCAATCATCCTTCATGTGAACACATCAACCTCTTGGAAAGATGCAGTTTAAGCCAGGTGTTGGTATTCACTTGCTGTCTGCACATCACAATAAGAAAACGCAAGGGGAATTTGTAAGCTAGTGAAAGGCTGTGTCTCTAATAGAGAGGAGGACCAGAATCTAGAGCTCATTCTTTGCTTGTAATCTCACTGATCTCTCTTCCAGTAGTATTCTTCATGTTCACACAACAAATGTTGCTGTAGGATGCCTTCATGTCCCACAGCTCATGCTAAGTTCAGTGGCTTCTTTCTGCCTCCCATCAGTACTCCGCCCAATGTCCTTTCTTGACCTTCTGCATATATGCTTACATGCCTCCTGACCATCTTCATCTTCCTTTCGAACTTGGAAGATGTGGACAGACAGACATGTGGACAGACAGACATACCTATAGCATGACTGCAAACTCTCATTTTCTTGGGAAATCTTGCTTAAAAGAGCAAAGTGTCCAGCTGCAGCCAGTTCTAAAGCACAGAGGTGCAGAAGTCCAGTACTACATGGCATGCAGAGTTGAAAATAGTGATAACCTAGACCTTGTATCACCTGTAGAACTATAGGACAGCAGACTGCTCAACAAGTGCTCTTAATGAAATGTGCTTAAGCGCTTTGTTGAACTGGAACCGCAGTCAGCCTGTGGCGCATGGAATATTTTCAGCTGGAAAGTCTCAAATTGTTGAGTCAAGTCCTGTAGTGTTTCAGGAATAGCTCAGGGAGCTGCTGACAGCTCAGACAAATTGGTGTTTTTCTACCTGAGTTGTTGGCCATTCAAGCTGAGCTCAAAGCAAATCTTTGGGGCTTTGGGGAAGCCAGTGACAAATCAAAGAATCTTGTTTAACTTGGCTATGGCTGAATGCTGCACTTCCTTGTGAGGCTTGGTACAGTCCTCTGATTCACAAACAACATCTGCTTCTCTTCACTGACAATTCCTAAGATGACCTCTTGAAGGAAAGGGAGCAAGCATAATTTTCTGAAATGATGGTGATTCTCAGTGAAACAATTGCAGGTGTGTGCAGAAGGCCAAAACCAAGTGTGCTGGATGAACACCTGCATGCTGCCATGACTGGATACATTGGCTTTACCTATTTCTCTTTGCTTACACAGCACTGATTGCTGATGGCACCATGTGGTGCATGGATTTCAGGGTGCTCAGCCTTCTAAAGTCTAAAGAGCATGCTTAAATACTCTGCAAGGACTAAGAACCAACATGTACCTAGGTGTTCTTTCTGGTACCTGATGTTAAGTACTACCAATACTTAACAGCATCTAAAGGCTAGCACTTCCACTTCTGCTGGTCTCATGTCACAGTATTTTCTATCTTCATATGCACATCTCCTGTCTATTCCTCCCAGTGTACCCACCAAGCCTCATGCACATTTTACCTTATGTGGATAAAGCATATGTGGATCTGGGTAGTAGTTTTGTTTGACTAGGGGCTTCCTGTAAATGGCAACCAGAGGGCCTAGCCCACACCCGTGGCACAAGCTTTTAAAGTCCCATTATTGCTCTGAATCACACCTTCGTCTCCACACCCTGAGTCATATATTAAAATAAAACTGTGGGAAATAATAAAACCCAGTTATATGAATGTGTTTTTTATTATAAGGGTTCTTAAATTTTTTTTTATTACTGCTTTGAGGCCAACTCATCATCTTTTGTTATGTTCATTACAAAAGGCTTTGCTTCAATCCCTGTTAACTTGAAGGGAAAGGAACACAGTGCACAGGGAGAGGAGCAGTTCCTTGCTGGCATCCATTCCCTTGTCCTCAGCATGCCTCACAGTCTACCACAGCTGCTCTACAAGAGCCCTCTGGGGTAGGTGGTGTTACAGGGGAGGTTGACCAGGCAAGTTTGCAGAAGACGAGTCACAGAACAGGGGGTCAGATTGAGTTCTCTTTAAGTTTCATACCTAGCACTCTAGCTCATGGCCTTTATTGTTCCAGGTACTCCTGATATGAGCCACTGTCCTTTGTCAAGCAAATATGAAATAGTTTTCAGCTTCACTGATGTCATGTCTGCTTTATCCTCAGCAGAGTGAGAAGTCTTTCTTGGTCACAAAGAGGTAGAAGAGGAGATTGGAGGCGGGGTGGGGGGCGTGCAGGGAAAGTAAGTAGTAGGCAGAAGGCTTGTTTATATTTGCTAATTAGAAAAGTAGATTGTTCCCATTTAAAAAGGAATAATCTGCAAGACCATGTTTTTAAGTATTTAGGCTCTAGATTGGGGAAGGGTGGAGCCCTTTTCTTCCTAGGACTGGGTAAATGAAAGTGTTTGTATCTTGACTGAAGCTTGGGAAATTCCATTTCGTCTTCAGTTTTAGATCATACTTGTTGACCACACCAGTACTAGGACTCCTTGCTCAAAAAACAGCACATCATCCTTGCCATTTTCTCTGACCCTGAAAAGCAGCTGAATGTACAGAAACTTGAGTCCTGGACCAATGCTCCACTGGAGCCTGGCATCATACCAAAATAATATAATTCCTCTGCGCACCTCTGGCTACAGTTTCCAACCCCCTTTTTTTCTTTTCATGTGTCTTTGCTTTCTCAGACAGTAGCACAAGCCTTAGCCTGCGCTCAAGGAATAGTTTGATATTCAAGATCTTCCTCTATTGTAGGGCATGCTACTTTCCGCCATCCCTGTCACACACTTGCCTAGGTCATCTGAATTTCTTCTGGCTTTTAGAAGAGCAGGTGCTTCTGAGACTACAGCCTGAAGCTCTGATGGAGCAGGTGAGTCAGAAGTTGGCTTCCTAGTTACTCTATGGGGAGAGGGTGCTAAAGTCTTCATTACAGGTTTGCTGTAGTTTTTTCTGAAGCTTCTTATAGAGGCACTACTCAAAAGGATTTTTTTTATGATGTGGGCTTCTGATCATCTAAAATTCTGCTGCCACTAAAGAGTTCACAGGGCACCCAAAAACTCTGTTGTTAAGGACTTGTGGTAATAAATGACTTCCCAGTAGTCTTTTTATATATATCTACTTCTGTCTATTTCTGGACATGTATTAAATAATTCTCCATCATCAGGAATGCATTAAGTGTTCCCTGACTGACCATCCAAAAATAATTTAAATAGCATTCTTCTGGTTTATTGAATGTCTTTTGTGACATGTATTACTCTCTGCTTAATAAGCCATACAGGATCTAAAATTGTGGCAAGTCCCCTTGATCTCTGAGGATGGCATGTATTTTAAAATGATTTTTACCTGTAGAATCATTAACGCATGAGATACTTTCTGCTTCACTGCTAGGAAATAAATAGAAGTTCCTGTGAGGTAATCAAAAACCCAACAGACCAAGAAACTGGCTCTTTAAAGACACAATAGATCAACAGGATAGCCCTGTGTGGACAAAATGCCTGGAAACTGGGCATCGTCTGAAAATAATGTATACAATGGTTGAAACCTCTGGGCACAGCTGTGAAATCCCTGCAGGTATTTTATTCCCTGTTCCTCAGTAATTCAGGTGACTTTTGTAAGGGTAGTGCCTGGAGAGCTCCCATGGAAACAAGAACTAATGATAGGTAGAAATAGAGCTGGGACAACCATGTTACAAAGGCTTCACAAAAGCTCCTAATCCATGAGATCTAGCATATACTATTGAGGCTATTGAATAATGGATTTGCTCACTGTACAAATATAAAACTTGTTACAGGCACCTTTCACTAACTGTGGCATTCTAAAACTGTTCATCCAGGCTATAATGTCCACCCTTTTTGGTACTGAGTTGTTGTACTAGATATATTATCAAACTGAAATACTGGCTGCTTCACTCTTTCTGTTTCTGTGGTTTGTCAGAGCTTCTGCATTTCTGAAAAGTGTATTTTTAAGGGAAGAAAATGGTAGCTTTGAACCTGGGTGTTTCCCCACAGAGTAGCTGTTCATGGTCCTTTTGGTTTTGTGAGTAATCGGTCTGGTCCTGGGCACTCAGTATCTAATATTTTGCATACAGTGAGTGGGTGAATGACTTATATCCATGGCAGTGGTGCCTGCGGGTAGGTAGAACAACTGGGAAATTCAGTTCTTATAAATCTATAAAAATAGCTAAGAGGTGTAATGTACTGTAAAGCTGCCACATTAACACGCACTGGGATGTCTTTTCATTGTTTTGATATGCAGCAACAGTTTTATGGTTGTCTCAGAAGGTGTTATAAAGCTTTGTTTCAACATGGATAATATTCCAAATCCAAATTTTGCTTCATTTTTATGTGGTTTCAGAAAACTAATATTAACTAGAGTGCATTTGCATTTACCGTGCTTGTCACAATTATAAGGCAGGTGCAGAAATAATGGGAGTTGGTTTCATTTAATAGCAAAGATTCAGCAATGTTTGTCCTATCCAACTGTCTATTTTTTTTCCTTGTAAGTGAATTGAGAAGCAGAGCTTGAGATGCACAATCACTAGCTTCAGTTGCTTGGCCTTTCTTTGCCTCTCCTTCCCCATATCTCCATGGGGTCTCTCAGGATAAGTCAGCTAACACTGAGAAGCGCACACGCAAAAGTGTGTCAATCCCCAAAGCAAACAGGAGCAAGGTGGCCAGGTGTGTGTTGTAAGGCGACAAACACCAATGCTGCTTTACTCCTGGGACAGCACCCCAAGAGGCATTTGACAGTCAGTGATGTCTGTGCTCTGACTCTACCTGTTTAGTTCACCTTTGTTCCCCTGCAGACAAGCTCTTGGACTGTTCCTTCCACGTCCAGGCTGTCTCTGCCTTCCTTTTCCTCCATCCCTTTCAATGGAAGGGACTCTCTTGTTGACTTTGTGACTTAACATTCATTATTCTCTTCTTCATGCTTTTCATCCTCTTACTGATGAGGAGAGGAGGAGGAGGAGGTGGAAAAACCCTGAGGGGACTGAAGCTAAGATAAACTCAGGTTCAGTGTGAAGAGTTGCACAGCTTTTCCCCTCCTAATGGCCACAGTAGGACAACTGTCGGGGCCTTTCTTGTGCTACTCCGCTATCCTCTTGTAGAGGAACAAGCATTTTTTTGCAACAGTTCCCAGGGAAGAGGTAGCTCAGAACCCAGCAGAGAAGCCCCGTGGTGTGATAGGCTCTTACTTGGACCTGTTGCCCATCTGCATAATGCCTAGACTAGAGGGAAAAGTAGCCCAAAAAGGGGGCCAAGAGTAGAACAGTGCCCACCCTAATAATGACTTATTCTACTGTGCAATGGAGTCCAGGAACTTTGCCTGATTTCTCTTCATTCTCTTTCTGGTCACTGGAAATCTGCTCAGCTCTCTTTCTCAGCATTAGAATGGGGATCGTGTTAATGCCAGTCTTTTCTTGTGGGGAATATGACATCTGTGTCAAGGTGATTCTGGAAAGATAGCTGAAAATGAGCAAACTACCTTGGAAATTATCACCTGCAGGTGATGCAGGCTGATGTGATGTCAGTAATGGCCATTTTGTGCATCTACACTGTAAGAGCTTGTTTCATTAGAAAATATAAAACAAAATACTTCTGAGATTGACAGAGAAGACAATATAATCTCATACCTTTTAAGTATCTCTCTGCTTTACGTTGGTACAGTGTGTATATAGCTGATAATTTTGCTTTTACACTGTACCAGCAGACTGCAACTCTGGCTGAGAAGTATCATCAAAACAGTGTTTATGTGGAGAAGAAGGATGAGTTCTGAATAGACATTTTAAGTGATGGGCACTAGAAATAAGTCTTAAATTCTTTTACAGTATAGGTAGTCCTAATTAATAACTGCCTTTCAATTTCAGTGGTAATAACAAATAGATCACCCTGATTATTTTGAATGATAATGCACAAATAGGCATATTTTGCCAGAACTCTGCAACTGTGATGACAGGAACCATAGAAGTCTCTTTGTAGATGGAGTGAATTTGAGTCTATGTGCTGGGTTCTACTCCTTATGATGCTTCTGTGCATCTCCTCCTGGGATGACAAAAGAAGGGCTGGCCTATTCCTCCCTTCTGGCTGCCCATACCACAGACTGGGGAGAAAATTGGTTAGGAGAGGCAAAAGAGACATTGCACACATTCTTTTCCCTCTACTCAGAAGTGAGAGGTCAGTGCTTTGCTCTGTGAGACAGCTTGCGTTCTTTTCCTGCACTCTTCCAAGGATGTCTTTGAAACAAACAAACAAACAAACCAACCCACCCCAAACAAAAACCCAACCTGCACCCCCCCGCACCTCCCCCCCACATTTGCCTAAAGCAGGCCTATTTCTGTTTTCTTTGTGTATGAAAGTGGTTTCGTCGTTGATAATGCAGCTGAATAAAGTCTACCTGCTTTCCGTTAGGTTTATAAAGTATTTATTCCTTTCTGGTAACCCAGAATCCTAGTGGGATTTCATCTGCTTTTGCACCTCTCTTTACCAGAATCAGCCTCTCTCCTGTATTTTACTTGGAGAGAGGATAATATGGGGAAAGCACATTCAAGGTTAGTTTTTTCTATCTTTTTTGTTCTTCAAACATTGTTTTTAACCTGGTTCTCATACAGAAGCACACAGCAGTCAGAAAATCTGCTTTGCTTAAAAGGCTAATGCAGATAGTTTGCTTATAGGAGAGCCATTTTAACTCTTCTAGTACTGGCCCTATTGCAAGATTTGCAGAGGACAATATAGACCTTCAGAGTCTTAATTTTTCAAAGCTTTAGTGTTATAAATGCTGCAAAAATTTTCAGCTCAGTTTGCTTGAATTTGCTTTCACTTTATGGATTTCTCAGTTACTGTGGATCACATGTACTAATGAAGGGTTTTTGTTTTGTTTTTTCTTTGTCAGCAGCACCTCTGAAGAGAAGTTCAGCATGTAAAAGTTTTAAATTCTAGAAGAAATTCCAATAAAGAATCAGTAGGTGAATGTAAACATGCATAGAAGAGTTATTGCCAAGAATTTTTAAATATTAAAAAAAAACCCTAGATGTGATTAACTTGAAAATGTTTTGAGACCAGTGTACGCCAGTGAAGGATCTGATTCAGTAAATGGTGCTTAATGCCATGAGATGCTGGCAAACTAAGCATTAAACTCAATAAGATGTATTTGGAGAATTGGGCCCCAAATGTGATTCTCTGGTTTCATCTTGAGCTGTGTGTGAGTAGGTGTATACTGTATGACAGCAAGGTTGCTGTAGTAATTATTCATTAGCTTTAAATAACAGGGTAATTATGAAGGTAAAATTCATATACCCCAACACACCCTTTTTTTGCTAGCTTTTCAATTTCTGAAGAATGCCTACAGCCCTCTGCTTTGTGTTGGAAAACAGGGCACTGCCCCTAGTTGTACATGGTTGTTTCTTTGCTTTTTGCATGCTCCTTGCAAGAACGTGAACTGGGGTGAAAAGGTAACATGAATCAGGGAGGCAGGCACTTGAAGAGAATGAAAACTCAGTTTCTCCTATGCCTCCAAGGATAATGAAGGTCACTCTGGTGCCCATAAACACATGTATACTGCACACAGGACTGGTTTCTCCCTGAAGATTCTTGAATTACCTGTTTTTTGAATTTCTGTTCTATTCTGGGGCAAAAAGCAGCTAGCAGAACAGAGACGAAAAGGACAAGTGGCAATATTTCGGTAGGACAGGACCCAGTCTGGTAATCTATATCCTAGATATTTAACCATCACGTGCTTTTGGGTGGCATGGCATGACCAGTGAACTTGTGTTACATAGGCAGAATAGGCAGAGTTTGAATGCTTCTGGATAAAAGTTTGGATCCAGGAATCAATTTCTCTCTCATGGATTGAACCTAATTCACTATATTCAGAATCTTGGAATGAAGTCCACAAAAATTACTCTGTTCTTTTACCTGTAATCAGGGACTGTTGCACATGATACGCTGCGGTTATGCTCCACATGTTCTGCGTAGCAGTTCTGATTTACTGCATTCGTGAAGGGCTGCTACAATGCATGGTGCAGGGAGCCCAGCAAGCCTGTACACGCAGCAGGTGGAAGGTCCTCTGCACCCTTGTGGTCCTGTGCATAACCACAGACTAACACAGACTCATTCTACACTTCCTGTGCTACAAACCCCATAAGCCTGCTTCAGACACAAGGGCCTTGACCTAGTGTAAGAGGTGGATGATTCGGCAAGGGCAACATGCTTAGCACTGCTCTCCCAGCTAGCCTGTCAAGGACAGGTTGCCACTGCCAGTTTCTTTTACTGAAGTTGTTTGGTTTTGCTGTCCTTTACCCAACTAAGTGCTGCAACCACTGGCTAAGGGTTCATTCTCTGTTTCTTGCACTATGAGCATCATATTGTGAATGCCTAGTGGAACATAATAAAGCTTATGCCTAGAAAGCCATATGTAGTTCAGGCCCTCACACAGGATATGATACATATGCCAGATGTCTTACATTGCAGGTAAATTCTCAGTGTGCTGGACTGTTGGGATAGAAGGGTCACCAACAGTACCATACTTGTCTGTCTTCAGATGTGCCTTCTTCAAGTAGGTGTGCTCTAGGATCTGAGAGCGAGCTTTCCATGAGATCAACAAGAAGATGCTGAGTTTGTGATCCCAGGTATATCTCAGATGTGAGACTAAGCCTAAGGCTTAGTGCTTTTGTAAATGAGAGTTTTTTTCACCACTTGATAATATTGACAACTCAGTAGCAGTGGTGAGGAGCAAAGTGCTAATAAATATTGGGCCAGTCACCTGATGTGTTAGGCAAGCACCTAAGATCTTGTGTGGAAATTGCCTATCACATTTTTCTGTTCTAGTGGAGCGGATGTGAGCAAACACTGTTGTCTAAAAAGACCCACGTGGACCATGATTCTGGTGTGTTCTGAACTTGAGAGTTGAAACAGTTCTAGTGTGGTAACAGGCTGGTGCAATTTCCATAGCAGCTGAAAAGCTGAGGAGACTGGAGAGATGGACAGACTTGTAAGGGAAGAACTAAATTGCCAGAAACTTGAACTTTTGGAAGAAAACTGTCACTATCTTGGGAAGTATGGAGTGCAGATCTGTGAGACCAACTATTTGAAAACAAAATGGTTATTAGAGAGCTCATTCTTGGGGTCTAATGGAGACTTCAACAGTGAGCTACTTTGTTGCTGTAGTGTCTGGGTGCTCTAGCTCTGTGCTAGGGGCCCCTTTTATTATTCTGAGATATCCTATTATGCTATAAAATCTTGTTTTAAGAAAAAGCTGAAAAAGAGAGTGATATGTAAACTGTTGGATATCTTTATGGGCAACAAATGGTCTTCACGTTAAAAAAACCCCAAAACAAATCCAAACCCCAACAAAAAGTCCCTTGCATTGTCACCAAATTGAAACATTAACAGTTAAGAGTCCAGGCCTGTAAGGAGAGGGAGAGCTCCTATCCAAGCAGCCTGGACAGGGTAACTCTTTTATCAAATCCTGAGCATTTAATTAGGGGAGCCCTATCTTTGCCTGCTTCTGTACCTTCTCTTGCTCTTTGTCCTCAAAGCAGCACTGTTATTTTAAAACACCCTGACAGCTTGGAAAAAAGTTTTATTAGGCTCTTCCCGTAACTATCCCACTCTGCCCACCTGCTCCACTGTGCCCTCCAGCAGAAATGGAGCACACTTGACCATGCAGTGTGATATGTAGCTGTGTGTGGGGCTGGGCAACAACTCAGTGTTTTGATATTACAAGAGTATTTGAGACCTGATTGATATAAGGTTGGGATCTCTGTAAGAAATACACTTAAAACCCAGTGCTTTACACAACAGGAAGATGAAAACTGATACAGAAGTAATTAGTAACAGATAATCTGTGGTAGTGTAGTTGTTTGCATTAGACCAAATATAGTAGCTAAGCAGTACACAAAATGCTATGAGGAAAAATAGAAGGTCAAAACCATATACACCCTTTTATTGCACAATACTGTAAGCCGTATGCATGTGTGAGAGATATATAAATATATACATTGCTCTCTTATGCATACTCCTTGGACCTCACACTGTATCATTTCATAAATAGGATCTGTAAGTGCCTATTGTGTTGAGCCTTTGGTTATTTTTATTTCATAACACTAACATGTTTGGTTTTTTTCAATGGTATTTATCTGAGAACATCTGAGAGCCAAGCAGCTCTGTAAGGCAAGCATGTTTACTTGTATTAGTGGATTACTTAGCCAGTGGCCTCTGGTCCCATCACAAATTTTGCATCCTACAGAAACACTAAATCATATCAAGAGGCATGTAAACACTTCAAACACAACTTTTGAGTCCTAGAGACTGAGACCTTTACATTTGCAAAGTAAATCTCCAAAATTTGGATGCCTAGCTTTGGATGCTGATGACTATGGTGGACAACCACAAATGCAGTTTTCTTCACAGGAACTATTGGTGCTCAGCATCTCTGAAAGATTGAAAAGTTAGGTGTCTCAGACAGGATACTGTGAACTAACACTTCTGTAGATCTTAGTCTCACATTGATCAAATTTAGCCCTGATTCTTACAGACTGTTGATGTATCGAGCAGGAACAGGACCTTTTCTTGTTGCCTTTCAGTGCTCTGTGTTAGCCACTGAGTCATTCTTCTTGTGTTGCTCTAATGAAATGGTTGACATGTCAATCCATTACTTCAGAGGTTAATGGCTACATGGAAAGTAATATAGCAGGCCCTTGTGGCAAAGCAGAAACCTTATCACACTATTTCCTTTCTGATCCCCTCAGTTTTGACAGCTGTTGTGGGGGAAAAAAAAAAAAAGCTTTTTGTGTCTTGATTTCTTTCAGCGACATTAGTCAGTGAACCTAGGATTTTTCCAGTGAAGTGAACCCGATTTTTCTGTTGTTTTTCCTTTTTCCTTGTCTCTTCATTTTTTAAAAAGAGTCAGTGTGTGGAAGTTTGAATTATTTTGTGGGTGGAAGTGAATAAAAATTGGATTACTGACTCTGAGAAAACCAGGACTGTAAAAGAAGGACTCTCATAAAATGAGTGTCTGCTTATTAAACAGGATTAGCTCTGTCATACAAGTGTTCAGACATAGCAAGCACAAGCAGAAAACAAACAATTTTCTCACCTTTAAAGAATGGTATCCTGTCCTGTTCCTTATGGTGTCCTATACCAGCATAACATTACAGTTTCAGTCAAAAGCTGTACACTTAAAAATAAAAAAATAAACCTCTCACCCCCTGCCCCCCCCCCCCCTTGTGTAGAGACTGAACAAAATTGCAAAATATTTTAAACAGGAAAAGCTGCTGCTAGAGTAAAAAAAAAGAGGAAGGTTTTATTGCTAAATTAGGAAGTGGAAGTTCATATGAAAGACGTTTTCCTCAGGAAAAGATTGGTAAATGTGAGGCAAGGTGATCTTGCAATATAGCAGCTCTCAGCTCGCTCTCTTTCTCTAACACACCGTTCTTCCAGTATCACATTTTATCTATGTATATCATGACCTGGTACCCAAACAATAATAGCAAAGAATGAGGTTTGACATGATGGTCTGGGTAGTAAGTGAGGATTCTGTAGCAGCAATGTATTTGGCATTAGTGACAGCTAAGGATTATCAGCTCTTTTTAGCTCTATGGGGTTTTTTTTGGTCTCCCCTTTCACTTGTCAGGGGACCAGGAACAATGTACAGGAATCTGTATCACATTTTGCAGTCAAGATGTGTTCTATGAAGAAAATAATTAATTATGAATATTTCAATGTTATTCAAAAAGTTTTTTTGGAATATTTTAGGGCTAACCAGTAATGGTATAAAATCATATAATTTCCCATTCTGCTTCTTTATAATTTTACAATGTGACTTAAAGGTATTAAAGCATGTTTCCCCAAATCAGGACTTACATATTTATCATAAAGCTTAACAGCTTATTGTTACAGTAGTTTGTCATCTGTTTTTTTGTGCCTTAGTTTACTTGTTCCTTCCAAGAATGCATGCTAAGGTTTTTCTGTTGATGATTCTAGCTACTTGGTTTAATTAATTACAGTTTGCTCAAAAGCCACATGAAATAGCTGGTCTCCAACCCCAAAAAACTTAAGAAGAAAGAAAAAAAACCCAAACATCCGTACGCTTGTGGGTTATATGGGCAAGATCCAGGAGTTCAGATAGCAAATACTAAAAGACATTTATTTGTGGAAAAGGAGGCTCAGCAAGGAATTATTTATTACTTTTCTATTCTTTCTTCTCAGAGGCATGCAACAAAAGGACAAAGTCAAGGGTCATGTGTTGTAAGAAGAGACATTTCAACTAGATATGAGGAAAATTTTTTCACCAAGAGGGTGGTCCAACTCTAGAACAGGTTGCCCAAAGTGCAATCTCCACTCTTGGGGATGTTCAAAAGCTGAGCCGTCACCAACCTGCTCTAGCTGGCCCTGTGCTGAGCATGGGAGTTGGACTAGGGACCTCCAAAAGCCCCTTTCAACCTTAGCTATTCTGTGATCTGTATGTGGTTCTGTATATCTTAGTTCCATAAATGACTTATTACAGGCCAGATTTTTCAGTACTGTGGAACAAAAGTAGATGTGTTGAAACTGAGGTATCAGCATTCAGAATAGTTGGTGATTGTAGATGATGTCTTTTCCTTCATGACCTGCAAATAATTGCTGTAATTATTATGTTTGCTAATAATTTTCAAGTAGTAGATCTGAGGCACATTTAATAAGTTTCACTGGTTGAAAAAGGGTTTTTCCTACATTATAATTACTTAATAAGCTAAGAAAAAAGACTGAAAAAAATCTGCTCTTTTGCAGATGTTACATCTCTTGTAATGTGAAATGTTATTCTAATGCTTTAGAAAGTGTTTATCTTTGGTCTAAGCAATTATCTGATTGGCACCTTCTTTCTTTTTCATCCCCCACTATCTTTTCTCTTGTCTGGCTTCTTCAGTTTCCCTCCTTCTTTCCTGAGAATGAAATAATAATTAAAAAGAAAAAGTCTCATTAAAATGCAGTTAGTTAAATATGTATGTTTTAACAATTATTTCTAATGGAAAACTCTACTTGTGATGGCCACTGCTATTATATGTATTTTGAAATCATCCTAGATTTGGAAAATGCATCTTGTGTGGACAGACAAAACCTTTCCCTTCCAGAGGTAATTTCTATCCTGATGGTGCTTGATTCAACATGCTTAGACTACATGAGATGGAAAACTGGGGAACGGAGAAGCATATGTAGAGCCTGAAGAAAATAGTTATTAAAACAATTTAGCTTGCCATTAAATCTCACAATTTTTGAATATAAATAGGTTGCTCTTCCCTTTGCCTCATCTGTCATTTTATTATAGCAGAAAACCTGGTGCTGAACAAAATAGGCAGGGTAGCCTAGCAGTTAAAATAGAACTAGAAGCCAGGATCTTGATCTTTGGTCTGACTCCACCAATGACAAGCTGTATCATCCTGTGCAATTTACCAAACCTCTGAGTCTCGCTTACCGCTCTGTAAATGTCATATAACTACATAGGATGCTAAGAGGTTTAATTAGAATTAATTTTAGCCTTTCAAGTACTTTGTGTTTCTCAGATGAAACGTGCTATGCAAGTGTGAAGGATAATTATTATGTTGCGTCTGTGTTTTTCTGATACATTATTACTATTCTTTTATTAACCTTGTTTTGAAAAAAAAAAAAAAAAACCAACCCACAGTACTTACTGGTTTTCAGTTTTGTTTGTATGGTTTAAAGTTAGTCCCTGTGAGCACAGTAAGTAATTAAACTAATATTGGCATTGAGATGTGGGTTTTTTCATTTGAGAATGTTAATGGCTATTAGTATATTGTCACAAAATGTCTGGCTGTTTTGATACTTTGAGCACCTTGAATCATGCACTTAGGTGTAAGAAGGGTCATACTGCTTTTAAATGTAGTGAGGTAGCCAAGCAATAACAGCCTGCAAAGGCTCTGTTGATAGCTTCCTTGTAGCTGGTCAGGCTTGACCCAGACGGCATTAAGGAGCAATTGTTCAGAAAATTGTCCTGGCAATCAGTGCCTGGTGCCTCCTTAACTGTTCGCCAGTCTTGTCAGGAGCTGAGCATACCTTTTGCAACAGGCCACTGCCTGTTTCTCCATTTTTTTTTCAACCGAAACACTGAAGTCCAGGGAAAGCCAAGATACCAGGGGATGACACGTAGCACATGGAAGCGTGCTGTCTTGTTGGATAGGAGATAACTGTGTTTTTTCCAGATGGAATCACTGCTACACGAGAAATAAAAATAACTGATTGTAGCAGAAACTCCATGTCCCAAGGACATAATAATTCAGAAAGTGTTGAGTTATAAACTGTACTTGTACTTTAACATGGATTTGAGCATGTGATTAGGCTTTTCTTGTAGCTGAGTGTTCAGGAGCCTTAAATAGAAAGGCAGTATTAACAAATAAGATCAGATCATTTTGGGATAATGAACTTCTTTCAATAAGGTTATTGTTTTATAGGCAGGTCACACTCTTTTTGTCCTCACTTGCCATGTGCTATAAAGTGCAACTGTACAATTATTCTAACACACAGGACTCCTGTGTTAATTGCAATGAGATAAACGTGTCTGGAGACACAGTTCTCTTCCAGTCAAGGCCACAGCTGTAATGAAGCTGACTTACCTTGCTGTTAGACATACTGTCTGGAAAACTGCTTGAGCTGCTTTGGTGCCCTTCTATTCTAAAGTAGGTTAGAGCATAAAAATAAAAAGGACATGAATGTGTTTATGCCATTCTTATTCTTTATACGTACAGCATGCAGATGATTGTAGGTGTACCATAACACTACCTAAGCAAAACACAGGCTTAGCTTATCCACTGAAGCTGCATTTTTGTCCTGCTCTAGTAAAACCACTCTTGAGCAAAGTCCTTACTGGTATAGTTGTCTCCACTGTCTCTGTCCTAAATATTAAGTACCATTTGATGATCCTGACAGGTGTAGGTTAGGGTTGGCCAATGTGAACTTTGTCAACTTTATATGCAATAGACTTCTTCACTAGCATAGACCAGATATTAAGTTCAAGATTCCAAACTTACACAAAAAGCATTTCTTAAATGCTAATCCAGCCCTGATTAAGGTCCGTTAACATGGGAACTCCAGGCTAATAGCAAAGTGCCACGTGCTAGTTGGTTGTTCTTCTGCAAGTAGACATCTTGTCTTTGGCTTACCTGGCAACTTGTGTATTTGTAAGATAGGATGCCAAATAAAAGAGTGCATGCATTTTGTAAGGCTTGTTAGCTAAAAAATGTTATTTGATGTACTTTGCTATTATCAGAAGGAGTGGTGTGGTACTGGAAAGTTCTCAGAGCAGGGAATAGGCACAGATACATTTGAAGACCCCAGCGTTTCTTGTTTCTCCCTTGCTATCTGTGTCAGCCTGTGATGCCTATGTTAACACATAGGATTTGAGATCTGAAATCATGTCACAAACTAAATGTTGATTGTGCTGTAATGTCCAATGACCACTTGGGTGCCTGGGGTCTGATGGTTCTGGCACCATATTGGGCAGACAACAGTTTGCTGTCTGGCATATCTCTGTTGCCCTTTGAGAAATAACTGATCATGGATATGAATCTAGCTGAGCCACTAACAAAGAGACTACCACGTCTATGAAGAGACTGACAGACTGAAAGGGAATGCAGATGGGTACTACACATTTGCAAATGTTTATTATTTAAAGTCTGTGACTGGGAAATATATAGAATGAAAGGGTCAGAGAAAGAAAGTGTGCCTTGCTGGCTTTGCCTTTTAAATTTTAGGATCAAAAAGAAAGAAGGAGAAATATGTCACATTGCAGGTAATTAAGGATTCATCAGGAAATAAGGAACACTTGGTCCCTGTCATAGCTTTGAGGACAAAAGGTGAAGGGTATCTGGTATAATATCTTCCATATGTGGCATGCTAATTGGAGGGATAGAAATGAGGTATTTGGAAAGCTGAATCTAAGCTCTTATAAATGGAATGCTTTTCCTTAATAAGTTTGCTGGTAGGCTCAGTGCTTTACACGTGAAAAATAAGAATGTATTTGGGATTTGAATGATGATTCCTAAGCATCGCAGTGTCTTCTCATTACCAATGCCTAAGAGTTGCTGTAAATGTCATCTAGGCTGTTGGCATTTTAGTCTAAGTCTTTCCAGAGTTTTGAAAGCCTCACATTGGGAATGGCGTACAGAAATTGTTTCTCAGACCTTAGAAAAGTGTGGGGCTTATTCTGATTAGATACAGCTTTGGTTTTGAGGATGAAAAGGCATCACCACCACTTGGTTTTGATACACATCCCCTGGCCCAGACAAAATAGGTCACTGTGTCCAGGTGAGTCAAACACCTTCTGGGCAGTTATGTCCTGCAGATTTACAAGTTCGTCTGAGATGGAGAGGACAGGATTTCTCTATGAAGGGCTGTAACGTGAGAAACGTCGAGGGACGGAGTTGCACATTATTCCCGCTAGATGGCAATTAAAACACATCGGATAAATCCAGCTGGTAAAGCTCGCCAAAGGTTTCGACTCTTGTAGCTTACTTTGAAGTGTTAAAAGCTCGCCTTTTGAGTAAGACTTTGGGATATCTTTATTTTCCTTGGATTAGAGCATGCAATAATTTCCATATGACAAAGGAAATATTGTTAAAGCTGAACCGAATGTTGGATTGCACATTTGGATTCATACATGTCTTGGCAGTTTTGGAAAGGATGTATTTGGTTTCTTTGCTGTAGAACCCCCACCTCCTTGGGGAGGGGGAGTAGTAGAGTCAGCAGCAAGTAGGAGAGGTCTTGGCAGGGTGGCCTCTTGGAAATTCACTGCCAGGAAGCCAGAAGAGCCCTAATTAGGCAGGCAAGTAGAGCCCGATCCAAAGCCTGCTAAAGTTAATGGGAGTATCTTGGGTTTGGGCATTGTTTTCCTACTTCCAGGTAAATCTACCAAATGAGTCTGTCCTCTTCAGCATTCTGCTTTATATGCATTACATCATCTACTGCAACTGCTAGCATACTAGGTATAAATGCATGTCTGTATTATTTGTAATGAAGATATGGTATTCACATGCTCTGTATGAATAACTTACAGGAATACATGTGAGGTAATTGAATTGTTTTTCTATTTTTTTCCTAATTAGAGTTTGAAACAATATAATTTTCTCACATGTGTGCTGGAGAGTATAATTTCTTTTGAATGAAGGGGAGGGGCACCTTTTATCCTGACTTTTGTCTCAATATATTTCAGTTAAAGTTCTAATTAAATGCAGAATGTCACATGTTGGGCTGCCCTAGCATACACCCAGGGACCTTAATAACAGCTGGTCCTGGACTTACAAAATGTCATTGCTAGCAGAATTCAGGCAAAAGCTACTATGGAGTTAGTCCTGCTTCTCTGTTTAAAGTTGCTCCAGTACTGGCAATACTCATCTCAGAGATAACTAATGTAAAATACTGGAAATGACTCTGTGCTCTATAATCAGGAAAAAATTCCCCATAGATTCAGTGGGAATTCTGCCTGGGTAAACCCACAGGTATTGTATGCATTGTGAGATTGCATGCAAAGGAAGATCATCCCTATAACTTTATGGCCTGATTAAAAAAAAAAAAATCTAAATAAAGATTAATGGAAATAGCTTCTCTGATTACACCACTATTTTATGCTTATTTGAGCAACTTTAAATAGATAAGGAAATATGAGTTTCAATCTGTGCCTGGTGCCCCAGAGTAATTGAAACTCCCCTTTGTTGCAGAAATGCTGGCTATAACCACTGTAAAGCAGTAAAACGTCTGTTGGATATTCCCGCAGAATTCTGGTTTTGTCTGTCAAAGTTTATTCTCCCTATTCACACAATATTAGTGTAAGTTTTATACTTATTTTAAAAAATACACTTAATCTTTTCGTTACAGAAGCACAACATATGAAAAATGGAAGATTAACACTTCCAGGATTTTCATATTGGTAAGTCACAGTTGGATTCAGGTAGCTTTACACTAGGTTTTGTACAGAGTTGAGACATTTGTGACTGCAAAAGGACACTAGTTTCCTAATGGCTGACAATGACTGCTACACATTGTACACAGAGAAAGGTTTTCATGTTTTTCAGTTTAGCTGAGTTGATGTTGCATCCCTGAAAGGCTCAGTTTACTTCTACAAGATGTTGTGTGGCAGCTCTTGAGGAAGTAAAGAAGTTCCCTGTTTATATGGATGGGTGACATAACCGTCTTTTACCATAAAGACAGATAAGTTTGTCCCCATCTCCTCTCAGCCAACTCTTGATACGCTCCAGGTAGACACTTTCATATTCTAGGCTTGGGCTCCCCCCTTTACACTTTCAGTTCTCTGATCCTCTGATTGAACTTCTGCCATGCCACATTTTTCAGCATAGTGGACAGGATCAAGGAATTGATCAATTTGCAAGGGGTCATAGCTGGATTAATCTGGGAGGGAAATGCAAGACTTGGTGTTCATGTGGGTACTTAGTGAGATGGGTGAAACTATTGATTTGAGTCCTTTGATGAGAGCTTTCAGACTTGGAGGGTAGATTCAGGTAGGAATGTAGTTCTTAGGCAGTGATGGCTTAATGCCCTATGTGGAGCAGTGTAGGGCTGTACAGTGGTAGCAAGGCAACTGCTGAACAAGCTAGTTTGGATATGGGAAACAGTATAATTGTTTTAGTGCATTGTTCCTGTGGGCCAATCTGCCATTCTTCTAAGGATAAACCAGCCTAGACAGACCATGACGTTAACACATTTGTATCATGTCTGGTACCTGAGCTCAGTCATTGCAAGCTTGTTGCTGTCTCTCCAAGTGGCTTTACATCCTGTCTTGTAGGGCTGTCCTCCCATATGTGGCCCATGGAGAGAGCAGAGCCCTGTATCGGCTCCATGTGGAGGGCACTGTGTCTCCGGCGGGGATATGTAGGCAGGTGGTTCAGTGGGCCTGTGTAGAGCAGGAGCTGTGGATTCATAGCTCAAACCACCTTCCTGAGGATAGGTGCTGGCTCCTGTTCTTTCAAAGAATTAAGTAGAAATAATTTGTTTTAAAAGGTGTTTTTACCCACTTTTATATATAATGGTCCAGCAGTTTAATGAGGAAGCCAGTGTTCAGAGCCTCTTCAGGTAGGAGAGTCTCCAGCCTGCATCTTCCTCCTCCCAGGAGAGCTGTCAGTTGCCTGTAAGAAGGAATACAAGACTGTATGAGAGAGACTGAGTGCAAGGGAGGGAATGAATTTGTCAGTTAGTGACTGAAGAATTCACCAGAAGAAATCAGGGTCCAGTCCCAATTCCAAACAGTTCCCAGGTGAGGTCTCTGAGCACCTGGCTAGGGAGGCAGGTACTTTTTGGTTTCTGTCTCTTTCTTTTCTGGTCCAGTGAATTCTGAATTCCTTTCTGCACATGGCCACTTCAGCAGAGTGTGCATTGCTCTCTGACTGCATTTTGAAAGAGTGGAGTCTTCTGATTATTGTCAGGCATGGCTGAGACCATCTGGCAAGTCAAGAAAGAGGCTTTGATGGGCAGGCACTGAATTCTTGCATCCTGATCCAGGTTAGCGGTTGTATAGGTGCTGAGCAGAACTCAAGGAACAAGATGATATGGTGAAAATTAAGGGTTCCTCTGGAATTAGGGCATATTCAGATGATGTATCAGGTTTTTATATCACAGGTTTGCAATAAGGTACCTACCTTCCTCCTAAATGATACTGTAAAATGCCTGCATGTTTCACGAGAGTTAATCCTTGGATCCCTACACATTTTTGTATATTAAAGTGGCCTGTTATTCAGAATGCTTGTATCTACTGCTTTGATTTACTTCATCTGCATTAGAATATGCACAGGACACAAAATACCTTATAATTTCAACTTAGTTATTGCAAAGCAATGAGTGACAGACTATTGGTAGAGTTGTCCCATGTCAAAAAGAAGTGTGAAAAAATACAAGATGATGACAGTGCAGTCCCTGAACATTGGCTGTCAGAATCCTGAGAGAAGCATATGTTCAATTACTGTACTTGACAGCATGTTAACATTGTTCCACTGGTGCTTAAGGATAAATTTTATAGGATTTCTTGTAGTGTCTGAACTGATTTGAGACTCTACAGAACTGAAATGTGCAGAATAAGTTAGTGTGAGACTTCTTTACCCTGAATGAGGTGCTATGACAGATCCTACAAATAAAACACGGAAGGTTTCATTTTGCTGGCAACGGGAGATCTGAGCAGAGCAAAGGCCTTACGGAATAGTGTGATAACCACTGGAGAATCCTTGGTCAGAGAGGACCAATGTGCTGATTCATGCTCTGGCACTCAGAGTGATTGTGCTGTTTGTTGGGAATCACTTCATTGTATCAGTGGAACTGAGGTGGAAAAAGTCTAGGAATTCATTCTGGCTCTTCATTAGGCTTCATGACTCCTGGCTGTATTTTACATTGCAGTATCTTTCTGCTGCCAGAGAAGGTTTGAAAGAACCATGTGGCAATGTTCCCTGCCAGGAGTGAGCCTGATATTAGATTGCTGGTGGGCTTCTATCCCATCTCCTCAAAACCACAGATGACCTTCAGTTCCCCTTTCTTTAGTAATTCCAGGCAAGTTAATGGTTGCTATTGGAGGTTAATTAAAAGGTGGAAAGGTGCCCAGAGAATGGAAGGAATGTAGTCCCAGTGAATAAGTCATGGAACAGGAAATGTGAGAAGACCTGGGTTCTAGTACCAGCTTTTCTGCAGAGTTGGTGTCTGCTGTCTGTCTTTTTGCTTATCTGTGAAATAAAGCTAAAAGTTTTGCCTCTGCTTTGGAGTATTTGACATTTGTGGATGAAAAGGTCTACGTAACTGCTAAGCAAATCTTATAAATTGCTTTTTATATTGTGGGACCATCTCACTTGAGATATAAGCTCTGAAAGTCCATAAAAAAATCTTCACTGTTCAGGTGAAATTATCTGGGAATGAGTAGCAGGATTTCAGATGCAGTGAAGCTATAACAGTATTACAGTGCTGTAGTGTTTCAGTTCCTCAATCATTGTATGAAGAGAGGACTTAATTTTGAAAATTGCCAGGGGTTGCCAGACAGCAGAAACAAATGAAAACATTATTTCAATTAATGGAGGTAACATTATTAAAAGTAATGGGCAATATGATTGTACAATTAGTACTTACGCATTTATCCTAAGCTGTGTCTTTTTTTTGCTGAGGGGTAGTAAGGGAAGGTGTAATGGTTCAGCAGCTAGTTAGAAAGGTGCTTTTCTGAGAGTTTTGTCTGATAGTGGAAGCAAAGGCCACATGTAGCACCTGAAGTGCAAGAGGATGAGTTCCAAGCTGGTCTGCTGTATTGCAGTTTTCCACCAGCAGTTTTAATGGATATCTGGTATAGTTCTGCTAGAGAAGGGCTCCAACTCTGCTCAAATGAGAGATATATATATATATAGCATGAAGATATATTTTAGTAAGCTCATCTTCTGTTTATTTAACCACAAAGATATGGGTTACTTTTGCTTGACAATCAGGTGTTAGCTATCTTAGCTGACATGGGTTATCCCATTTGAGATGTTTGGTTTTTTCATTGTTTAGTTTGTTTAGCTTTAAAATCTTTTATGCTCAAGTTACCTTAAGGTAAGCCTTAAGACAGCAAGTAAATAAATCCGAAATGCTATGAATTCTGTCATGTGTCCCCCAAATCCCAGATGGGAACGTGTCAGGAGGAAAGAGATGAGCCATTAGTGTTTGTATATGAGCATTCAAGCATATAAAGTAATGTCTCTTTCCTGTCAATTTTGTTGTCTTCCAGTTAAAGGTTTTCTGGTTGGTATCCTGGAGCAGAGAAAGGGCTAAGTATGACAAGGAGAGCAGGCAATTCCTTCTCAGCATCTTGGAGCTGCTGTGTCACATCAGTCCTGTGACTGCTGGTGTCAAGGAGGAGGTTCTTGAGCTCTGGTGCTAGCATGTCCCATACCACCTGAGCGCTGTTTTCTTTCCCTCTCTGTGAAGATTTTCCATCACTTCTGACAGGGCACGAATCTGTTGAAGTTCCAGTTGAGGGCCAATGTGAGACAAACATTCTCTGAGAACCATGCACTAGATCCCTGTTGATCTCTGCCTGTACTGCTGATTTTCCTTTGCCGCAGTGAAAAGAATCCACACCAAATCAGTCTGGCTTGTCTTGAAATAGGTTTCCTAGGGAAGCTGCAATTTAGTATTACTTCTTGGCATCCTTTGCCTCCAACTTCAAAAGAGTAGGTCTCAGTGTTTAGATTTTTTGGGGTGGTGGTGGGGTGTGTTTGGGTTTTTTTTAAGATTTTGAGACTTGCCTGGATTGAATGGTGGTAATAACTGGGTGTTGCTAAGGCAACTTCCATTGTTTTAAATACTCATTTTCCTCTTTCATGGTAAATCCCTGGAGGTTCAGTTTGACATGAGAGTGAAGAAACACGTTAAAAATTCAGTACTGTAATAATACATGCAATAAATAAATTAAAGCAGATATACCTCTGAATTTCTTATGCAAACTTTGTGTGACAGTATATGAATTGGGTACTGCACGTATCTTTGTGTACCTGTCTATGCAAGTACCTTTATGGTACCTGTCCCTGCAAGTATCTTATCCATATGCAGTATTTGCATATGCCAATTTGTTCTTTGCACAGAAAGCATTCTTCACTGTCTGGAAATTTTGCCCAAAGTGTACTCTCATTTTTAATGCTTTCATTGAAGATTGTGGAAGAGTGAAAGGTAAAGAATTGCTCCAGGAATTCATATTCAGAAAATGCATTAAGATACAGACAAAACTTGAATTTTTGTGGATGTGTTAGGAGAAGAGAAAATCTCAACTGTGAAAGTCTGAAGGCAAGAAGCATGTATATTCAGGAGGATAATGTTGGTCTGCTGTGGAAGATACACATCTAGCCAGCTGGAGAATGAAATGGTAGCCAGTGCCAGTAGTGTGAGGACAGGGGACAGATCTCAGCTAGCAGAGCTGTACTGTTCCAACATGTTCAGCGTGTCTGCACCTCCTCCAATAACACAGCACTTGCCTTTGCTGACTTCCTTCTCAGTTTGTACTGTACCATCCAGGCCAGTCCCTGACATATGTACAGCCAGACTGAACTGGACTGTCAGCTGCAGAAAGTGTCAACAGAAGGGTTCGGGTTCTGATTCTGCAGAGCAGACAACAGCAGTTGTGGTGTTGCAGAAGGTGACCCAAATGTGTTTCATAACTTCTGTGCTCATGAGATTTATCTGCCCTTATGTAAAAATCACTAGTGATAAAATCCCAGAAGGGAGGATGACAAAAATCAGATGACTGGTGTTCTTGCAGGGGTGATGTATGGCCTTATCTCCTTGAATATATCATGTATTGCTTACACCAGCATGATGACTGATTTCAGTGGTACAGGTAAGAAGGGTTAATGTCACCCTTTGGCAATAGTATGAAACTTAAATCCTACATAAGGTCCATTTAGAGAGTTTCAGTGAGACTTCAGCAGTGCATAAGACCTGCCAAGAATTTTTGCACTGGAGGAGTACGGGTTGGCAGGATCAGCCCTAACACGTTAAGTGCTGTTTATGATATTATTATTGCTTTGTGAATTCGTTTCCCGCAGAGACAGACTGGAGATGCAATGTTCAGATTCAAACTTCCTCTATGCTATGGGGTGTCAGGTCCATGGTTTAGATTTGGGCCCATGTCAAACTTCTAGTTATTAACAGCAATACTAAGTATTGTGTTTATAGGCTAACTGTAAACTGTATGAAGAATGCAAACAGTTGATTTTCATGAAAAGGCTAGGAAGATGTTATTTTCAAGAATAAAGGGAATATAATCACTCTTCATAGGTAAGATATGTTATTTACACTATGGGGATTCATGTCAGTACATTTTAAGTAAGTTGCTTGGCTGAACTTGTTATCTAGCTGCCAAGAACGGAAGTGAGAGAGAAGAGCCAGTGAGAATTATTGGACTCTACACTCCAAACTTACATCATGTAAACATTTATAACATGACTTTTATTTTCAGCATTGACTATTCTGGTGGGGGCCTCTTTGTTGCTTTATTGCTGGCAGACTGCTTTTGATGGCACTTTTTGGCTTATTTGTGAGGATGCAGCAAGCCAATGGATCTGGAACTACACAATATTTGCAACATGTACAATGAAAACTTCTAGTCATCCCTTTCTCTCTCCAGGTTCCCAGCCACAGCCAGCTGCTTGGGTTTAAGCACTTCCTTATGCCCCTGCTGTTAACGCTGACTTGCAGTGACCGATGGTCCCACCCTGCTTTCTCAGCATATAGTGGTGAAATCAATAATCATGCATGAGAGAGAGAGAGGCTGACTTTTCCATTTCTCCTTAGTCTTGCAGTTACAAAAAAGTATATAAATTCTAAGTACATTATTTTCCATTGAAGAATAGCAACAGATTATAATTTGCAGTTTACCTGGCGATGTTTACCTTGGGACAGGAAACAGTCTTTCATTACAGTCTGGACTTCCTGCTGGTATCAGTAATGCTTTTCTCTTTCGTGGTATCAGGATATGTTCTTCCCAAATCACTTAAGTTCATGTTGAGAATAAAATGCATAATTCAAACAAGTTACTCATTTCTTTCAGATGCACGTTGTCTGTAAAACAACACAGAGCAATGCAGAGCGGTGAGGAAGAGGAGAATAATTCAGGTTTCTTCATGCAGTTTTCAGATTTCTGATGATGCTACAAGTATCTGACCCAGTGCAGTTATGTGGGTGAACTCCCTAAGTTTTTCTTAGCATTTGTTGCAGTTCATCAATTTGTACCGTTTAGGCTGTAGCCACAGCTCAGTTTACACATGAGTTTTGTTTGTTGTTGTTATTGTTTTCAGAGCCCCTTAATGCTCCTCACTGACCCTTTTGTAAGCTAGAACTTTTGCTCACACTCCATAAGTCAGGGACTCTTCAGTAAAAGAGCCTATCAAGAAAAAAAATCTGGGATGCTTTCCAGGGAAAGGCATGTATAATAGAGAATTCTGGCAGTTTTTCATCTGGCACTAATTTATTATTTCAAGCTGGCTTGCTCTTTAGACTATAATAAACAGTATTTTACATCTAACAAATCACTTTTAATATCCCTGACCTTGACAATGGGTATCTAGTATGGGTTTAAAAGAAAAAACTCTAACCAGAAATACAGTGGGTCACAAACTGATGTAATCATGGTTCTTAATTTTCAGTGTTTCTAGTGAAACGAAAGATACGTGGAAGAATAGGTTGTTTTACTAGAGACATCTACTATCTCCAGCTATGCCATATATGCTAGGTCTTGTAGAGTACAGTCTTTATGTTTAGTCTAAAAGGATTAAATGAAGTAATCATGGAAGAAGATACAGGCTTCAATGAAGTGAAGGCAGTATTTTGCTGAAGTCAGGAGGCTGCTGTTTACGTACCCTTAAGAATTCAAAGAAATATTGTATCAACACACTTAAACTGTGTTTAGATGGAAGGTGCATTCATTCTTATGTTCCTTATTATCTCAAAGAGAAAAGGATTGTTCTTCCTTTTTTGTAAAAGCACACGTAAACCCACAAAAGATAACAGTGTCAAAAGGTTCTCTGCACCACTGGGATATGCTGTCTTTCTCTTTTAAGACAAGTGGTAGCTAGGGAGTTGCTTATCAGATCCCTGGATAGGAGAAAGGATGAGAAGTTGAAATACATCTTGATTAAAGAGCAGCAGAAGACTGCTTGCTTCATGATCCAAGCAACAGTTTGACTCTTTGACTCTTTCCTGTTCCTTACTACTAAGTGTACCCCTTGAATAGTTCAGATTTATTGAAATGTGATATTGGTCACTAGGCAAAGGTTTTTCATCTTTTTTCTGGTTTACATTATCTGCATTTTTAAGTTCTAAACCAATTAGTGTAAATGTAACACAGGTAGATGCTTTACATAATTTACAAGCAGTTGCTACACGTGTACACACACATACATAGAGCCACACACAAAGTGTGTCAGTTTACATTGTGATTTGGATTGTCTTAATTACTTTATTGATAAAAGAAAGCTGTAAGCCCTAGCTAGTTATGACCATTCAAGTCATAAAAAAATGACTTATTTGTGTAATACTATTAGTAAACCTGCTCCCAGGAATGCTAACCTACTGTTTCTTTTAATAGCTTGAGCCTGACTTCAAAGCTCACTGAAATTGAGCTTATTAGTTCTACTCATGTTGTTATTATGCAGACACCTGTTCAATGATAGTTCTTGTACTCTTCTCTCTCCCTTTTTTTTCTTTCTTCCTTACCTTCTCCAACACTTAAGGTGAAACTTGGCTATGCTGTGAACTCTTTTCATTTCAAAAGTTAGGAATTGCTAGTTCTGTTTCTATCCTGTACTGCTGGTATTTTTCTAGGGCATGAAGATGGGAATTGGTTCCCAAAATAAATGGTATATGTTTATTGCAGAATATTAGGCAGCCCTTTCTATGATGTTAAAGCTTTAGTGATTAGATCAGTTTGGTATTGCTTCTCCTTAGCATTTCCTTCCAACAGCTTAAATGTGTGTGTGCATGTGTATTTAAAATACATGTTTGCAAATATGTTTTTGATGCAAAACCTGAATGACATGAGAAGGTATCCTTAGTTTATTATTCTGGAGGATAAATAGAGCTTTCTAACAGTGTAAATTTAAGGTTGTCTGGATGTGCTATTATGAAATTTTAAAAAGACAAGAAAAGGGAAGTCACAACAGTTGGTAATAGCTTTCCAACTATGAACCATTTTCGACTTAACCTGTGTAACAGAGGGGAACTAGCTGACTTTTTCAAGCTCTGATCATAGAGGCCCCAAAAGTTTTGCTTCAGCAGCTCTGTAGTTGGGGATGTGTGCACAATGTGAACAGACTCAAAGAATTTAAAGAGCAATCTATTATGAATTTTTAATGGGGATGTTGGATAAACCCTGTTTGTCTCATTCATGCACACGCTCCTTTGAAGCCAGGAGATTGATTGTATGAGCAGAAATTGGTTGAATGTATACAAAATGTCATGTAAATTTACATTGCTAAATAGAGGAATTAGAATAATTGTAAAATATGCAGACATCCAGCCATGTTGGGTAGCCCCAGTCTGGTCATTGCAGCAAAGAAATTAGCTTTCTGTCTCGGCTGTTGAGCTAAAGTTAGTCAAGCACTTGTAGTATGCAAATGCACAGCAAAAAAATAGCTTTTTAAAGAAACAGTTTAGCTAAAAATGTGCCAGATGTTCAGACTAAAATACCAGTTATCCAATTTTCTTGTGAAAAGTTAATCTCCTCTTACATTTAAACCATGCTGTGTTATGTGAGGTTATACTGGTGTACAACATGAAGGGATGGAGCTTGCCATATTGTCAGCAATACAACGGAATAGCTTATATTTGAATGGAGAAACACATTTTCAGATTTGTTGCCAGGAAGATTTGCACATTTTATGTTTCATTGGGAAAGTCGACCAGATTTCACAAGCCGTGCTGTTGAAGAACAAATTAACGTTGACTGGGGCCAATGCCATAATATCTTTCCTCAAAGTACAGCCTACATATTAATTAACATTTGTAAAGCACTTTGAGGTGCTGGATGAAAGGCATCATAGAGTACAAAGTTGTTGCTATGATTAATTAGTTATCACATTGGACATGTGAAGCGCTATATTAGAGTGTTGCAGACTATTATTTATTAATTGTTGCTTTTGCCTGTGGCCTTCTTTGTTCCGTCCTTTACCTACTGTGTTACTGCTCTTATTAATCCCATTCTTTGGGCTGGAAGGGAACACTTTGACCTACATGGCAAAGGCCGTAGACTTTCATCAAGCAATATCTGCAGGAAACCAGTATCTTCTAGTTAGGTACCAAGACATTTGACCTTGATGTAAAGACTTCAGTACCACATCCCTAACAACTTGATTAATCACCTGCACTATTAAAAATGCATGGCATGTATTTTGCCTGTCTAAAACTTCTGCTTCCTTTGCGTCCTGTTACGCATTTTTCCGTAGTTCTATTGTAACATCCAGCTAAAATATAAGAAGCAAATTTTCCAATTTTTCAAGTGGATCCCCATGTGAATGCAACTGGTCATCAAAGGGGTAGTAATCTATTTTGTGCATATGAGATTGGATCTCATTGCTAAGAACAGGGAGCATATTCATTGAAATACGGACCATTCCCATGACCTTTGATCTCCACACTAGAAAACCGCTCAGTAGCTCAGTTCAGCATGTTTTTTTGGCTTTTCAGGAAACTAGATTATGGATAGCAAAGCCCAGTCTATGCTCCCATTAGGCCTATAGCTTTTCTGAAATGAGCTTTGGCAGAAACCAAATCCAGAGTGTGGCTTGGTTTTCAGGGCTACGAAGCAAATACTGCTACTTGTTTTTTCTAGCGTCACTGGAAGCTGAGAGTGGGCACTTGCTTCCTTTTGTTGCTATTCCTCCTCCAAGATAGAATCAAATCTGCCTAAAACTTTTCAGAGACTTCTGTAAATGGTCTTAAAGGTCTCCAGTGCCCCCAGGTTACTCCGTTCCCCTGCTACTCTGTGTTAGAGAGCACTATCTAATACTGAGCTGCAACATTGCTTGGTACTTGTCCAAGCTAGAAACCTTGCACATACCTGAAAACTCCTTACCTAGTACTTGATTTTGTCTTGTTTGGAGAGAGCTTTAGTTCTTTCATTTTGTCTGCTCAAATCATGATTTCTAGTTCCCTGAGCATTATGGTTGCTGAATTCTCCCCTTGCTCCATATCTGAGCAGAGAGCTCTAGCTAAGGCTACCGGTAGCCCAGCAGGAGGAAGTAACTTTGTCTTCTATGCATAATTCTCCTCGCTTCTCAACCTGATGATTGCTCACTTTGCAACAGCAGAGCACTGTTCAGACTCCCCTTCAGCCTGCTGTTCACCAGGCTTTCTCTTTTGTGTCTAACATTCATTGTCACATGTCACCTGTCTTGTCCTTCTGGAGTTCATGACAATTGCAAAATATTAATTGAAGATGCTGTGTAACAGTAAGCCTCTCTTTTGAATAACAGCTTCATTTTCTAATGTTTTTGTCCAACACAAACCTGGATAGAAAAAATTTTCTTGTGGTAGTGAGTGCTTGTCAGACTGTGGCAGCAAAGGGTGTAAAAGTCTTAAATTTACACAGCATTTTTTTGTCTTAAACAATTTATTATTACTGTATTGGGTCATTTGACTTCTACATTTATTGAGAGTTAAAAAGAGCAATTTTAACAGTGATATTTTTGTAAAAAGGGGATCCATAAACTAGACTTTCTGTAAGAATGGCCATCTCATTGTCTCTGACTATGCCAGTTGCTGACAATTGACAGAAAAAGTATGGGTTTTTTTTTCCATTGATAAATTAGTATTACCAGTTTGCTTGGGAGTTCACAGTAAATATGTGTTCCCAGGAAACAGATGAGTAAAGGACTACCTTTACGTTCTGTCATGGACATACTCCATTATAGATACACACTAAAATTAATAGTGGCTGAATTATTTTTCAGTATGGGTTGATTTTCATAGTTTACATTATGAATTTATCTTAAAAATAACTCTTACGCTAAATAATTGTAATACTACCTAGTGTAGTTTGAGCTGAAAAGAGGAAAACATAATGAAGTATTATTAATTTGTATTATTTGAAATAAACATATTTTAATTCAATTAAAACAAAAACATAGAAAAGGCAAAAATCCATTAGTGTCAATGGTATTAAAAAAAACCTTACACTTTGATAAAGACTTTTATAATGTTGTCACAAAAACTTGTTTCTTGAAAGAAGAGATGGAGTAAAGTTGTTTCCTATTTTTTAAGCTTGATTAAGGGTAAAGTGCCATTGGAAGAAAACAACACTGATTCAGTACTGCAGAAATGCCACTTTCAAATTGTCTAAATGGATTGCAGCTGACAGTCAAAGGTGTCTGTGTGCCTACTATTGTCACTGTATCAGTACCAGATATGAAGTATGGGGGCTGTAGCAGATTTGCCTTGTCTGTGTTCTCTTAAATCTCTACCGCACTAAGGGCAGGCTTCCATTGCCCAGTCGTTCCTTACCCGTTCCTATCCACTCTTTGGCCCACCAAAGAGACCTTAAGAGAGCTTAATTTAATTGAGAAATTATTTATGATTAGTGTCTGATAGACATCTGTCAATACTTCCTTTGATAAACACATCCTTCATTATGTGTCATGTGTGCATACTCAAGACTGAGGAACCTTTAGGACCATTGAGACCATTTTACACAGACCTCTCAGTGTATATTCCTCTTTATAGAGATACTGAAGGTCATCCAATCAGTTACCTTTTTTTGCCTGCTCTGATTTGAAGGCTTTTCCAAAGTCTGATTGCTCTGATAATTAGGAATTGTCTTTCAAATATCAGCTGACATTATTCCAAGCCAGTTTATGTTCATTTGTCAATAAGCAAACACTGTTTATGCGTTTAAATGGGTTTTCCTTCTTTAGTGCTTACTCCCATGGCCGTACTCATGAACAATAACTTTGTCCCCTCTTCACTTTTACCAACCAAGCCAACTATTTTGGTTTCTTTTCTGTGAGGCTTTCTCTTTGCCCCTTTTGTCCTTGTGACCTTCTCTGCATATACATCCCAGTTTCAAATGACATACTGAACAAAAGGGACTGGAAACTTCAGAGTTTTTTACATGGTACTGATGTTTTCCTAACTGCTGGAAGAGCCTTTTCTGATCCATTCTGGAAGTACAGTTGCCTTTTTAGTTTTGGCATTGTGTCATTGCTTCACAATCATTCTATGGGCCAGGTCCTAATCTTTGTTGTTGCAAACTGATGAACTCCTAATTTATTGCAAATCTTTGGTTATTAACCCAGTACTGTATGGCTGGGCCTTTTATGACTTCCAGACACAAGATTTTTAGAGTAGCTACTTTGTGACTTGAGGAAGTAAAATGGAAAAATAGAATATGCCAGCTCTCAAAGACAACTTATTTGAGGCATGAATATCATGTCACTTATTATGCTCTGTGTTACTAGAAATGACCAGAATATGTTAGGATGATGTTGTCTCACATGTGCCAGGCAATTAGTACACTACACTGAATATTTAAAATATTTTTTTACCAGTAATTTTTTTTTGTTTGCAAATTACTGTGGCCTTTTTTTTAATATGTTGCTCTTCATAGGTGAAAGCTACTTACCTAACCTACAAGTTTTGGACAAGCTATGATCGTGCCTTACGTGTATATAAATCAATAAGAGAGATCCACATAGGATACAGATTTATATACAGAGTATCATTAGAGAGAATATGAGATGGAGGGGGTTAGGACAAAGATTTTTACTGGCATCTACTTGAGACCATTGCTATTACTTACTCTTCACCGTTTATGAGATTGTGTGGCTCTCCCAAGCTTATGCTGATAAAGCAGTCACCATCCCATAGTATCCGGTAATAACTGTGTCTACACCAGGTATTATAAATACAGACAGAGAAGAGAAAAAACAATGCAGTGCTAAAAGATTAAACAATGTCATAATTAATTAGTTGCAATTGATGAATTTAATCATGCTTACAAACACCTTTAATTCCTTAAAAGCTGTTACACAGACAGATGTAAAAGCTCAACCTGTGGAAATGGAGAAAATTCTTGGATTGCCTCACCCTTGCATATATCTTCAAAAGCTATTTCTAATCTTGCACAGGCTGTTAATGTGGAGATAGTAGCAGTTATGAAACCTGGGCTAGATTCCAGATATGTTGTATCAAAGTGTAGAATGAAAAGGAAATCAATAGTCACTCCTTAAGGAAAGTTATGCCAGAATTGTCCAGTATGGTCTAGATTAATCAAAGCCGTAACAGCTTTTTTTCATTAGTAGAACATTAACAAGTAAACAACATTCCTGTTTTGTTATTTAGTTATACTAACCTTTTTCAACAGCTAGGCTCAGTGATAAGTTTGGATTTTCTGTTTATAGAAAACTGGTACATCAGCAGATAATAGTACAACTCAATATTTATGGAGTGCTGGCTTTATGGAAATGGAGGAAACTGGAAGTTATTACTAGAAGAGTTCATTAAAATGTAAACAGGAGTGAGGAGACAGCACTGACAATATTTATATATTTATTTATTTTTGCTATTGTCTGGTTATACAACAATGTTATGGCTATGTCGTGAAAGTGGGAGTTGTTTTGGGAAGAAGCTTTTCTGCTGACCCCCTGAAAGGAGGTGAATGCCAGCAGTGTGTAACATCTCAGAGTCAGTGACACATTGGTGTACAGATCTGATGTAACACATCTGCTTGAGGAGGACCTGTTTTCTGATTATGATATATATCTGTATTAAAATTAGAACTGTTCTATTCTTGTGGTATCTGTTGTGGTATTTTAGAGAAGTAATGACAATGGAGAGGCTGAACAATGTGTTTTGTAAATGACTAGGAGAGTTTCTATCAAGTTGAACAGTTTAAGGTTACTTTGATTTGATTGACTAATAGCTGGTGTTTTCTGAATACCAAATGGATGAATATATTTTAGCTGTTATGTAAGCCTAGCAATACATATATTAGAAGATGACAAACTACTTGGCCCATAACAGTGGGGAAAAAAAAAAAAGGGAACAATACTTGTTCTACAGAGTTTATTATCTGGATAAGTGAGAGAGATCTTATTTATAATTAGATAGCGAGCCATATGTATTTTAGCTATTGTTTTTAAAATTAACTTCCTCTTTGAGTTGTGTTGCTCAAGCCTTTGTGAGAAAGAATCTGAACGAGCAGAAGATGGCAGAACAGCACAGATAAGCAAGAAGAGGGGAAATAAAGCTGTTCTTAGTATAAGGGGGCAGCATGGAAGTGACAAGGCAAAGGCTGGGAAAGGTGTGCAACTCATTTAGTTGATTCAGAAGTTTGTGTGTTCTTAAACAGAATTGAAACATGAGATGAGATGTCTGGCATTCTGTATTAAAATACTTATAAGATATCTCAAGATACATTCTTCCAACTAAGAGAAATGCAAAACTTTCGGCTTGCTCAATGTTAAAGTAGAGCTCCTCTCTGCTTTTGTAAGAGTTTTAAAAGTGCTGTAGTACTTTCTCTCTGTGGCAGGGTTTGCCTTGGTGCAAGTGGCCGAGAGCTTTTATCCCCATCTGCTGAGTGCTTCCTGGGACAGGGAGTTGTTGCCCCAGGATTCTAGAGCTTTCAGCATTTCTTTGGTATTCTTTGTATACATCTTTCAAAGTGCTTTTGGATGAAAAGTACTATGCAAATTAAAAGATTAATAATTAAGATTGTGTTAATGTGTAGTAATTGTGAATAATGCTGTGTACCACAGGAATCCCTCTTTTGGGCTGTCTGACTGGTCTATCTTTTTTTTAAAGATACAGGTTAATTATGAGATTCATAACCATAACTATGCAATTATCACAGGATAGGCAATCCCATTGACATGCATAAAAATGATTTAATGAATCACAGTGACTTTTTGGCTTATTTAACCTAACATGAAAACTCAACACAAATCTCACATTTTATAAGTTTGTGCTTCCCATGGGTCATCACAGGAGTAACATGAATATAGTGTACTGCAAAGGGCTCAAACCATTCCTTGTCTGTGTGGTTGTTACTGATCATGCTAATAATGTGCTGTTAGACCACCCTGTGATATGTTTCAAGAGAGGACATTAAAACACATTAAGGATAACTAACTAGAAAAATCCTAATTTTCTACTGGTGGTGTAAAAGAAGCAAGAGATGGTTTAAAGCAATACATGAGCTATATATTTTATATTTGCTATACTCTGCAACACAGCTGAGTTGAAGTCCTGAAGACATTATTATGTTTACTTTGCACACAGAAGCTCCACCGTGTTAAAACCGTAAAGATCCACACTCTCGCACAACTGGTCCTCTTGAACTACCTGGGCTGCTCATGTGTGTAAGGCTGAATGGGGTTGGATCCTCAGTATGTTCCTCTGTCCCTTAGTTGAAATGTTCTTGATTGTTAGATAGATAGCTGTACTTTCACACTGAGTCATGACTGACTCAATGTAACCTTTGAGTACTTTTCAGGTAAACAAAAGTGTATTAAAAAAAAATATCAAAATAACTCCTGTAAGTCAGTGTGGCTCAGGATTGAACTATGTTAGAAATATTAGGTGTGTTGTTTTTATCCACATTATGAACTGAAAAAGTGGGCCAAAAAATGTAAAGAAGATCCTTAAGTTAACCAACTAAGTCTTTTCTGAGTGATATTTCACTGCAGTCTCTGAATGGTTTTGCTATTACAATTAGTTTGACTGATTTTGAACTTGCATATGGATGAAGAATGAGATGAATGAATGAAATCATGCTTGCATCTGCCTAACTAGTTTTGTTTTATTTTGTAAGAGAACTACATATTTTTCTACACAATTGTGGAGGAATAACTGAGCAGTGCTGAAGAACCTGCTTAACCTAAGGGTGTGCTCACAGCTTGAACAGGGTTTATGCAGGTATCTTCAGATCCAGTACAAGATCAAAGCAAACCTTGTTAACCCCAGCACATACAGACTGAAATGAGGGAGGGACAAGAGAGTGTTGCCAAGAGAGAAAATCTGAATTCTGGCAATTCTGAATCTTAAATGTAGGTGGAAGATGGTAGATAAGAAGAAGGCGTGGTAGAAATCAAGTGAGTCCTCCTACAGTGGAAGAAATCATGTGTCATGTACTCTGGATGCCTGTGGTGCCAGAAAGGATAGGGTGGGGTTAGCTCTTCCTCTTTGTATCTTATTTTTCCTTTTTCAGCTTTCTTGCCTTTGATTTTGGCTGCTCTTTGCAGCTTCCCCACTGCTGATGCCCAAATTCTCCTGAAACTTCCTGTGTATCACAGCCAAAAGACCACTGTTTCTGTTCCTGTCTCTTTTTTTTGGATCTGTACAAGAAATCAATTTTTGGCTTGGTCACCAAGCTAAACAATAATATTAATAATAATGATGATGATGATGATAATAATAATATCCTGCAAACCATTAAATTACAGTTTTTACCAAATTGAAAACCACATGAATTGTTGCTGTTTGTCAGGTGAAGTTCTTTTGTTCAAAACATTTCAAACAGGTTTTTTGTATGTTTTTTTTAATCCAGTTGCCCAGCAGTTAAAGAAGTTGCTCTGGGTTACAGATGTTTCATTCCCATTCTGCCTGAGATAATCGGAAGCAACATCTTCTAAGAGAGCATGCAGCTGCCCTCATTGGGACATAGTCTGGGCTCCCTTGATTGTTCTCAGTCTATCCTTTGGTTGCTGTTTCACTTTGCAGAAATTCTTAAATACCCACTATTCAGCAACTTCAACCTTTTCATCCATCTTGTCAACAACCAGGTAATGGAGTAATTTTCTCCTTGCTCCCTTGTCCTTCACACATGCTAAATAAAAGTATTTCATACAGAGTGAAATGGCATTAACATGAGAGACTGCTCCATCCCTCCCTCCCTGCTCAGTACACCCCTCTAAATGCCCTAGGGCAAGGCACTTCCAGAAATGTTGGTTCAGATGCCATCAGCCAGAAAAGGCAACTGATCCCACACAACCTGAGTGAGCGTGCTGACAGCCAAGCTTTTGGCGATAGGGAGTTAACACTACTGCTTCCTCAGGCAGTTTTGTGAATCTGCTCCCCCTCTGCCCCTGCTAATTCTCTCCAGATGAAACCAGTTGACCACTTAACAGTTTCGGGATGACTAAAGCAAAGTTTCCCAGTAAATTCACCCTCCTCCACTCTACTGCTGACCTTGCTCCTTTGTGGCATTCTTGTTTCTTTAGCATGTCTCTCCATTCTTTCTTCTTTCTCTTTATATTCCCTTTTCCTGGCTACATTCTTCCCCATTTGTGTGCTCTTTTCAGTTGCCTGTCCAGCCCTTCTTTTCAATGTGACTCTGCTCTTTTCTTTGAAGTTCCCACTTCCATGGCCCAAGTCACTAGGACACACAGCTCTTCAGGTTTGGGCCACAATACCTGAGAGATCTCTGAATGAACGCCTTTAGCGATAGGAAATGTTCCATGTAGGCCACTTAGCAGTTAAATTCACCTGCGAAGAGTGTTTTCCTGTCATAACTGTGCTGGTTTGCATTTAGCTAACATCACATCTGCCTGGCTTTGTGATGATAGTGTAGTAATAGCACCCTCAGTGGCTCTACATGGATTCTGTGGGGAAGATGAAGCTTGACATCTCATTCCTTCCATTGCCTTCTCCAGAGTGGCCCATGGGGAATACTGTCAAACAATTTCAGTATATTAGTAAGAACAATGGTACCACAAGGTCGTCTTCCCTTTCTGCACTGGGTGTTCAGGTTGCCCAAGCCTCTCTCTGCTTCAAGTGTGTTACAGTGAAAAGTGATGCTTGTGCTGTCAAAGCAACAGGTGTGATTACACTCCCCCAAAGTAACTAATTCTTAGGTTCAGCTTGAGCAAGGAAACACCTAACACTGTAGTCTGAGCTTACTCTGGTGCTGAGCTGTTGCAGCCCGTGGGTTATTTAAGGTCATGCTGGTGTATGCAGATCATCTTGTGACATTGCAGTGAATGAAGGATGCACGTATTGGGCCTAAAGTAGTTTTAAAAAATACGTTCCTTCTTCTCCCTGCTCATTCCCTACATACACTGAGAAACATGCAACTCAGCAGTCACTCTGCATTTCGGTGTGGTTAGATGCTGCACTCATGAATGATGAGATACTTAACAGCAGTTTTGGCAATACAAAGTTGGCATAAAAATGATCTGAGACTTTCCAATTCTTTTCTGAATTGTCTCTAGAATGTTGTTTTAAAATTGGTTCTAGATTTGGGCTTTGGAGGTCAAGGGTAAAACATACCTATTTTAAGCTCACAGTTACTACGTGGTTTTGGAAAGCAAAACAAAAGCAAAGGATCTGTTTGAAAATGTTCTCCTTTAATCTGTGCCAGCAGTAAGCGATCAATACCAAGCTGTACCATGCAAGAAGAACAAATATCTTGCTGTTGATTTATAAGCTGATCTTGCAGTGATACCCTCCCATTTACAGCACATGTTGTAGATGTTAAAGGTGAACATGTAGAGCTCAAGTCTGCTAGAATTATTCTATCAATTTCATTAATTAACTCCTGTAGGCTGGGATTATTTTTCTTTTGTATTTGAACAGAGCCCGAAACAATAGGGTCTATTTCATAATATGTGCTATCAGAATACAAACATGAATGAATAGAATAAAGAATTTGTTTGACTTTCTTAGCTTTCTAGGTACCCTAACCACCAATCTACTTTAAAGGAGATTACCAAGCTTGAGGTGAGAATTTTACTGAATAATACAGACTTCCTTTCTTCCCTTGGTGTTAAGTGTCCAGGCTTTCTCAATCTTACAGATTTGAAAGTTTAAGTTTTACTGGCTAGCAGAATACCATTAGTTTTAACACATTTTACACAGCCTCACTTTCTATATGGCATTGAGAAGACTGAAATCTTAAAACTAATATATAAATTAGCACAATTTCTGGGGAAAGCAGATCTGGGATGCACTTTTGTTCTGGAAGAAGTATGCCTGTCCTCTTTTCACATACACCATGCATAAATCACAGATTTGTCTTAAACAGGTAAAAAAAGGACAAATTTTAAATACAAGAACAAAACACACAGAAGGAGCTTTAGACTTCATTTGCTATTTCTCTTATTTGTTGCACAACTAAAATAATGACATGAAATTATTTAGCAGTCTGTGATTACTACAAACAATGGAAGGAGATTGTTTATCTGCTTTTTTTTACAATGAAATGTGAATGCTATGCAGCTGGCTACTCTGATGTTAATAGCCACAAAACCATTTCTCCCTTAGTCTGTTCAAGTCATTTACTGACTAAGGGAAATTTTTCAAGTTTAAAATTTCAGCTTTTTTCCAGTTTAAAAATCATAAATCTCTCTGATCGAATTTATGACCAGTTAATAGTTTTTAATTCAACAGAAAAAAAAATAGAGAAGTTAACTTGTATGATTTTTAGTGACTACTGCTGTCCCTGAAGATTCTGCCTCAGCCCCCTTCCTCAGCTCCCTCTTCCCTGTGCCCTGTCTCTATCAATGGCCAACAGCAGATGCTGAGGGAAGAGAGAAAATGCAGGCAAACACAGCTGTTACCCCACAGATCCCCTCCCGCCTCCAGCTGTTTGCAGCTCAGCAGCTCCATTCTCCCCTTGGGAGCTCTCCTGCAGAATTAATGCTGGACACTGCAATCTCTATCCCTCTCCTTCAAAACTCAGTCACCTATGAATTCTGATACATATAAATTGGAAGCCATAATTGTGCAGTTTCACATATTAGTGACCCTAAATGAGACAAGTGTAATTTTAATGAGCTTGATCTGTTTAGCACTCATGGAATTACTCCTGGGATGTTTCTAGTGTCCTGATATAATCTGATGACCATGAAGAGAAGAGTTTCATGCATTAACAGATTTACTAGGCATGGTAAAGACACAGATACTAGCTAGGCGTTCGTCTCTCTTTTGTTTAAAATTTTTCACCGTCTCAATTCTACCACTGAAGGAAAGTGAAAACGTAACAATTCCCTGTAAGCAAATGAAGGCGAATGCATTTGATTGAGATAAAGGCAAACAAATTTCAGGCAGGGTGTTTCTGTAAGCCAGTGCTGGCAGCAGACCATATGAGAGTCTTCTTCCTCTATCTTTTTTTCCTCCTTCTCTATGTTAGTTCCACTTGTCAGTAAAAGAAATGGGGATCGGGTGAGAGTGGTGGGCATTTCAACAGATGTATCTATCATAGGCCTTGCTGCAGTAGAAAGACAGTCAACCGATGTGTGTGATACTTCAGAGCGGGAGTTGTAGTCTGGGCAAAAGGTGCATCAGAGTGAGGGGACCTCTTTGTAAGACTGTCTTTGTTACACCCCGATTTTGCGCTCCTGCAGCTGTCAGTGTATACAGGTATGAGGCGCACTGAGGCCCAGGATCCGCACAGAGACTTGTAACTTGCAGATACAATCTTCTGTTCACTGCCATGGGATTTGCCAGGGAAGTAGCAGAGAGTGGCTTAGTCCCATCTTGTACTAAGTATATGCTGCCAAGGGAAGAATGGAGGACAAGCATCTCTCTTTTAAAGCCAAGTGATTATGTCCTGGCTATCTGCATTTAATCAAAGTTCAGCATTTCTTGAAATGGAAAAAAACCCTTCGTGCCAGGGAGATGGTGTCATATCTCCTGGTACGTATCTAATCCTATTGCTAGGCGCCTTGGTTTTTGTTTCAAATTGTTAATGAAATCAAAGCATATCCTGGGCCTATCCAGGGAGTGGCTTAGTTTGTGTAGCTGAAGAACAATCACAAGACAATTTTCTAAAAACAATAGGAGATGAAAGAGGAAGTTTAAACCACTTCCCAGTTGAGAAAACACAATTCTGCTGATTCACATCTGTGCAGAATGATAGGTTTTTTTCTTTTGCCCAGTTGTTCTCAGATTGCCAAGATTATATTAATATGAGAGTGCAGTAGGACACTCCCAGATGTAAAGCCCAGTAATCAAACACAAATTCTTTAACTACAATTATCTCTTCAAATTTCATCTTAGGTTTCAGTTTTTAGCTTCCCTTCCTCCCATATTCTTTATACAAATATCCTGGTATTATTCAAGGATGCTTGGGCAGAAAAACCACATTTACTGATGCACCACAGATTCTGAAAGGGTGTATCAACAATAGCAGGGATACCATTCATAGTTCAGAAATTCACCCTGTGCAGGATGTGAACGTTTAACTGAAATAACCTATTAGCTAGGTAAATTGAACACTGCCACTGTGAACAAACAGAGGGACATTATGACCTTTATAAGTTAGCTCTTGAGTCCTTCATAAAAGCAACTGCTGGCCAAGCCTTGCCCTTTTAACCTAAGGAGACAGGTCACAAAAAGAGAGTTCAAGATGTAACAAAAGCAGCACTTTCTGTACAAGATATACCCTCCATAAAAGAGGAACTTAGATGTTTTTGCTATCCAGTTTCATAATACTGAAGAAGATGAGAAAAAAAATTTCAAATACATCTGACCTATATAAAGGAACTGAGATGATATATAAGTTTTTAAGTAACATTAATTGAACACTTAGGATTCAATGTGTGTAGTTTGGAAGGAAATACAATCACACACATTGTGATTTGCCTTTGTTGAAATAAAAAAGTAAAAACCTGTTCACTGTGTGGGGCACTGTTACTTTGTTTGAATGAAGCACTTGCTCAGCTCCTGCTATGACTGGTACAGTACTGAGAAACAGCACAGAGCAGAAACATGTACTGTATGTCCTGTTTGCTGGGAAGGGAGAGAGTCTGACAAGGAGTCCTGAGGAGCAGCTGAGTGACTTCAGCAATGGTGGTTGTCTCCAAGTAGGACAAAGTACCTCTTGGATTTCCTTGAGTAAGAAAGAGACTCTCTTCTTGTATAGACACTCTCTTGATCATCTCCCATGTTTTGCACACTCATTTAAGTAGGAGTTAAGCCACTCTTCCATAGCGGACAGAGCATAAACTCATAATAATGGCTGTTATTTTGCACAGGTCTTATAAATAGAGTTCAGGATTAATGGCATAGTGCAGTTTCCTGAGTCACTAGTCCTTTGACTTTTCCACAACCATTTTGTGAGGTGAGAATGGCCACAGACCTTGATCCTGTGCCTAGAGATGTCCTCTGTTTCCTACATGCTTCCGCAGTAGGACAGGTGCATTTGGCTTTCTGTCAGCACAGTGGGAACATGGAAAGAAGAGTGGCAGGATGGACTCTCACTGTAGTGCTCAGGATGACATTAGGGGAATCTGCTTCTAATCGAAAAGACGAGAAAAACTAGGCTTACATTCAAACAGGGCAAATGCATAAAGCTTCAAAGTGATTACTGGCTGTCATTAATATTCTAGCTTTAGCTTAAGAATTCACTATTTTTCACTGAAAGTCAGGGCTATTTTCACAAATGGATCAGGGCAGTAATCATTTGTTAAAAAACCAGTTACTTAGACTTCTCATTTCTTACTGGGAACTCAAGTTCTTAAAAGACACAATTTTTGAGAATTTTTTCTGGTTTTATTCAAACTATCAAGTAAATTAGAGAAAAGTCTTAAGTATTTGTTCATCTACCTCTTCATTATTCTAAAAAAATCAGGTTTTATAGCTTACTACTCTACTATTTCTATAGCTGTTAGCTTTTAAATAGCCCCACATGCAGTGTGCTTGACTTGTACCTCATTGCTATCTGCATGGATGCTAATTAGAAGAAATACAGACTGTGATCTATCCATTAAGATCTTTGTTTGCATGTGTGTATATACATCTGCTGTTTTTTTAAAAAGATAGTTGCAAATTAGTTGAAATGGGTTAAAAATTAAAGCTTCGTGTGAAAACTGGTCTTTTAAAATATGAACTTTTTCATCTCTTACTTTCTGTTTTCTTTTCCTATTATACCATGACTGCAGAGATGTGAAATCAAAAGGGAGTAGGAGGGCTCAGAAATTAAGCAACAGAAAAGTTGAGAATACCAAAGTGATTGGTTGGCTTTAAATATTTAAATTGTAAATAATTCTGTTGTAACTTTAAGTAAAATACTGTATTTAAATTATTTAAAGTAAGTGAAATAGTTTTTCTTTTTTTGACAAGTTCTTACTAGTGTGCATGTAGTATTTTAAAAAGATTATTTTAATATAGCACTATTATCAAATTTGACACCTATTTGGATAGCATCATTGAACATCAGAACATCTCAGCAATTGCTGAAAATCCACAGAGACTGAAAGATGGGACTGGAATAGTCCTTTCTTAGAAACAGATTTGAAAGCCATTGTATTGGTTTCCATGGGACTAGCAACAAAAATATTGGCAATGAACCTACTGGGGGAGTTTATGGGAAACACTTGATATAATGGACATGACTTCCTTTATTTTTTTTTTAATAATTGCAAAAGCCAAGCATAAAAATACACATTTCATGACTGAAAAATGAAAGAAACAGTTTGCATTTATTTTAAGTTACGTTATTTGACTAAAAAGAGTTCAACAGTCACTGCAGGAACTTGAGAGTTTATAAAGCTGCTGCTTTTTGTAGGCGTTTCTTAATATAGCTGTCACAGCTAATATTAATGTTGAGGGTAAACACGAATCAGATTATGCAGCAGAGAATAAAAGTCTTCACTAACTTGCAACATTTCATTCAGAAAGAATTTTTTTTGTTCATATCAATAGGAGTTACAGTAAATCTCTGAGATGTGTAATGTTACAACCATGGAACATACAAGCTTGTAAATTCTTATACCACATACTTAGAATAAAAGACCAGTTGTATTGTTAGTCACTACTGTGCACTCAGCACAAACTATCTGTGTTTAAATGCTGCCAGATTGTACAGTATTGTGACATAAATAGGGCCAAATTTAAGGTACAGCTTTTACAAAACTTAAGATTTGGGAATATTTAATTCTCCAGGAGTTCTGTAGAACTTGAAGGAGCCAAAATAATTTTTGGCAACTTAGATTCATCCTGACATAGAAATGATGTCATTAGCTTGAGTCCTGGGAGAGGTTCTGTGCTCCATGCTCTACTATTCCTGAGATTCCTTTACAGATACCAGTTGCGCAGAGAGCCAGGAAAATACAGTTTAGAACAACTTGAGTCCTCCTTTTGCCTCAAAATATGTGTGTCTCTGGGATTATACATACATGTCACAGATGTTAATCAAGATTTTTAATGCAAAAGGCTATTTGCAGGACCCTTTGAAGGTTTCCAGTATGTGTGTATCTTTTCTGTATCTCTGTGCTTCATTATCCAGGCATTATTCTTCCTTTCTTGACTGAATTCCTACATAATGATCAGGGCTGCTGCTAGCCCTTACTGTCCCTTTTCCTCCCCAGTGTTTATCAAAGCTAATGAGTCCTGTGCAATTTGAGTTGAAAGGTGGGAAGTGCTACAGCCAAACTTCATCCAGATCCTGTATGTTGACATGAAAATCAACAGTTGTTGATCTTCTCAGGAGGCAGAAAATTCCCCACTTTTTCCTGGATGAGATGGCCGTTCTGTGTGTAATGTTTTGCTATTTCAAAGAGAGCACTTTATTTTTTTTTTTTTTTTTAAACTAAATAGGAAGACATAAATTTGCCAGTGAAATTCTTTGGGTAGATACCCTTGTTTAAAATAGGATTTTTATTTACTTTTATTAAAACTGCTTGGATATGTCTTGGCTCTTACGAAGGTCTTCGAGACTGACAGATCTGGAGAGCAGGGCAAATGCAGGCATTGTCCATGACACTACCCATTGTATTTGCACCTCACCCATGTTGGGAAAGGCTGCCAGTCAGTAAGGGACTCTCACACCCCTTGAAACCTCAGAATAATGGAGTTTATTCAAACTGGCCCCAAAGTCTGCGACTGAATAGTGGCTTTGTGAGATAGATGCTCAGGAGGATCTAAGCTCAGCAGCAGAGGTTCACAGTTTTTTTTAAGGAGCACGTCCTATCTGAGCAATTGAACTAGAGTAACCTTAGCTCACTCAGTGTTTATGCAGCACCAACACCACTGGAGACAACTCTGTGTGTATCTATGAATATCTACTTATAATAGTAATAAAACTCCAAAGCTTTTGAGTTTGGATAGCAAGATTGTTTTTCTTACCCAGCTAGTGAGATACAGTAGTGGATAATCTCTCCTATTATGGCATGGGTTCCCATGCTTGCTCTAAAACTCTTTGGCAATACTGCTCTTAAAAGGCTCTGACTACCTAACTGGAGTGTCTGAGCTGGAAGGCAGTTGACTCCTCGGTAGAAAGAAAGAGGCTCTTGCAGGAAGTTATTCCAACTTAGAGGAGGTTGAATTGTCTGTAGATATGTCTCTTTCTTGTCACTGGTTTTTCAAATGTCTCCATTTTAGAATAGCTCTTTTTGTAGTGAAAGCAGAGATAGAGGGGTTGAAAAGTCTGGGCTTTAATCCTAATGGTTTCCTGTTTGGATAAATCATTTGTCCTGTGTGCATTTCATTTTGCTTTTTGGTTTTCTGCCTTGTTTTCTCATTTATAAGTAGCGCATGTTTATCTCTGAAGGGTACTGTTCAAACTGCGAAGAAACTTCAGTTTCTCAGATGAAAGATCCTACGTAATCTTAAAGGATTGTATTTAGCAGTTAATAAAGTCTACAGATAGACAGGAAAACAACTTTAAATGTTTTTATGTGCAGTTTCATATAGCTATTGTAAGCCCTATATTTAAAACAAAGGGAACTTCTTAGTTACTTTGCCATTGATTTTATCTGAATCTGATCAAATCCAAAATTGTAAGTGAGCTACGAACACCTACGTTTTCATTCTTTGCCTAGTCACACCTCAGCTTTCCAAGCTGCCATGATCTGCAAACTGAAGCTGTAATTCTCTAAATAGAAGTGCTTTGTGTTCCCATGTGGTCTGGAAACTGTGTGAAAACTGTGCAATATTTCAACCTTTTTGCAAAGATATTTAGCAAAAACACTTGAAACCCTAGTAAAATTTCTTCTTATGATCTGCTTTCTGTCTCTACCTCAGTCTTAGTTCTTGAATTCTCAGCTCAGGCAGTAAGTCCTGCTGTCCTTACGTGCACTCTGTCCAGGCAAAATTCCTACTCACAGCAATGGCCCTTTTGCTTGCAGAAGGGCTGAGGGGCGAAGTGTCAAAGCCATGAGAGATGTCTGGTTTGCAATGACATTTTTATGGATCCTGGCACTTTGTGACAGCAGGTCACACTGCTTGGGCTCTGCAGATGTGTATTCTGCATCCTACAGTTGTACAGCAATTTAACAAAGGTTGCAATTAGTTTGACAGTGAGGTGGTTGTCATTGCTTAGGTGATATGCTGTATCTCTCTCCACACCCCAGTTCTTCAGGAAGCATAGATTTCCCTTGACTGAGATTCTAGGACTAGGGAGAAAAAGAATAAAAATGCTGGAAAATGCCTGAGCCCTGCTTTAGTTCAGTGCAATGTACCTTAACTTTCTGGTCTAATCCAGGAGAGGGAGCTAACTTTCTAGCCATCACAACTGGCACACTGCGCTGGAGGAGGTTTTTTCACAGCTGATACCCCATGTCTGACTGATTATTCACATATGCTGTCCCCAAAGGAGAGTCATCTTGGGAGTGCAAAACCGCCCTCTCAAAACATTGGTTACCTCTGTTCAGTGCAGTAAATGTAAATACATGACATATTCTTGACGGGGGAGTATTTATTGTTAATGTACTTTACTATAATTTAAACACTGTTACGTATTGTTTGCTCTCTTCCCCCACTCTTCTGCCTTTCGCCTATTAAGGAATATTAACAGAATTTTAATAGTTTCTCCACTGCAGTAAATGCTGCTCCCTGTTGCACTGTGGGAAAGCAGGGCAGTAACGCTCTGGAGCATGGCAGCGGGTGTGTTTGCAAGCTCCTATGCTTGTAGCTTGCTCCCAGCCTTGGTTAGTGTCCCAGGCGCAGGGTGAAACCTGCGTGAAGTAAAGTGTGCGCACACCAGTCCCCTTCCAGCGGAGGAAGCTGGAAAGCAGCTTGTGGAGTCCAGCTAAAAGAGCATGTCCATGCTGCTAGGCCCTTCTGCCCTGCACCTCTTCACAAACTCCCTGCAAAGCTTCTGCCTTGGTCAGCTGTCACTGCAGCACCCGGACTGGGCTGACAGGACAAAAAAAATTCCTATTTGTTGAAATAAGTTAATGAGTTAGAGAGGAGCATGAAAGAAAGCCGGGAGATGGGCTGGGGTGTTTTATGGGCCCACAGAGGGGAAATGTGCAGGCAATTGTGCAGAACATCTGCCTGTGGGCTGTCCTGGGGACTCGTTGGCCCCAGGCATGCGCCTTGTGCTCCTATACCTCCCACAGCCACATGCTCCCCAGAAGTGGGAAAGCGTGAGACTGACCTTGCTGCCTGGGCATGTCGGGGCACTCTGCCAGCCGCTGGTCCAGGCACCCATCTCTGGCCTTGGTACTCCAGTCCCCTCCCAGGCAAGGAATACCTACTGAGTCAGCAATTCCATGGCTGTCTTTCTCTCGCCCTCTCTCTGTGTCTTCTCTCTCTCCCACACAAGTTTTAAGCTGTAATTGTTAAGGAGAAGACTTTGAAAACATGCCATGTGTATAATAGAAAAAGTTCAGACCCTAGAAAGAAAATGGAAAGAAAAATAAAGCAGTGGGCTTTTTTGTGTCTGGATTACTTGATGAGTTTGATTAATAATAATTAGATTTAATCTAACCTTGTGATTTGGGGTGCTTGAGGTTGGAGAAAATTTGGACTGGGATGAGTAGCTCTGAAGCACTCTATTTGCTCTCTGTACAGAGCCCAGCATCTCTGAAGGCATGAACAACTGAGTGCAGAGCAGATGGAACCATTTTTCTGTGTTAGTTATTTTAATACAACGGAACATGAGGAAATTAATATGGAAAATAAAAAATCAATTTACCACATATTTAAAATGAAAAGAACATGAAAGTTCAAGAGAAAGGGAAAGAACTTCTTAAGGCTTTGAATGTTTTTCATGTTTGTTTCACATTAGGCTGATGTTAGTAAACAAGTAAAACCAAAGGCAAGAGAAATTCTTCATGTCATGTTATTTAGCAAGAAATTTTGATCCAGTTTAACGAGGAGCAAGTAAACACTGTGGGCTTGAATATAGCGGGGTGGTATATTAGCACAGAGGTGTGCATAAGTTAAGTTGGTAACATAACCTTGAGCTATCTGCGGTGAGAAAATAATACGGGGAGCCATCAGTGCTCTCGACGTTTTGAAAAGGTCTGACTTGTGAAGTAGTCAGCTCGAAAACACATCCCACGTCACTGGAAAATGCTCAGTAATACTTTAATAGTCCTCCTGAAAACTGTATCCATGAAGAATGGCCCTTTAAAGCTTAGTGGAGTTAATTGCAGCAAACAGTTTATTGAGCTAATTAGGCCACTTTTTTTTGTTAAATATCCATGAAGATTGAGCATTTTGCTGAATTATTTATTTCAAATTATTTGATGAATAGGGTGTGCAAGTGTATTTCAACCTCAAGAACTATCTGCCATGGCTATTACTTTAGAATTCACTGTTCACGCTCTGTAATTAGCTAGAGAAGTCATGTGGGTTTGTTTTGCTGCGATTGGATTCTCCCAAATTTATAGTTTTCAAGAAAGCTGGATGTATACTGAAGTGAATACATTTTGCTCGAGTGATCATTCAAATTCCAGAGAGTAACACACATTGAAATTAGAAGAGCAGAACAAAGAAACAAGTCTATCGTGTTTACTGTCATAATGTTTTGTGCACAGCTATAGATAGGGGACATCCGCTAACTGCCTTTGCAGGTATCCTTTGTTGTACAGACCAGAACAATTCCTCCCCCAATTAGAATGTTGTGCTTTGCAATTATTTTATCACATGCATCTGTTTTGTGAAGCCAACATTGATACTCTGTTAATTGTTTGTCATGTTATGTTGGAGTTTGTGATAGATGTCTTTTGCTGTGGAGCTTTCTTCCAAATGAGGAATAGTAACAAAACCTATTGATTATGAGACTGTGACTGTAAGAACTGTCTAATACTAGAAATCCATGAGCACCAGTGCATTGCAAGACTGGCATGTAATACTGATTGGTTTGAGCAAGGTACCAGAATCTGGCCCAGGTTAGTTAGTGTGTGCCATCGTCACTGACATGGCACTGTGGGTACACTTTCGTACCTGTTTTGAAAATCTGTGCCTGGGTGCTTAGCAGTGAGTAATAAGCAGAATTCACCAGATTTCACTGGCAGTGTCACTACCTTGGTATTCTGCACACTGCATCACAGCTATGAGGCTAAATGGATATTTTCTCAATTATTCACAGTCACATAACTGGCCCTTTAAATTAGGCAATAGGATTCCAGACACCAGTTATGGCAAAAATGCACGATGTTCATCTCCATTATCTCTGTTATTTAAGGCTTTCAGAAAACCACTAACCTTAACTCCTACACTCAAACAAGCACACACTAGCACACAGAGTTAAGCCAAGTTTTTAACTCCCAGTCATTAAGGATGTCAAAACATTCTGATATATGATATAAACTCATTATGACTGGATTTTGTTTTTATTAATGTAAGGGTTAGGTTGTGAAGAACAGAAGATTTTTTTAAGCCTCTTACTCCTTAGAGACAATGTGATTTGGTGGTTTAACATTGTAACATTTTAAAGGGCTTGTTAAGCCCCAATCAGAGCACATTAAGCGCTAACATTTTTAAAGTGCATAATAAGACCTAAACATTTTAATAGCATATTAACTTGTAACATAAACCAAACACAGTCACAGTGTTGTCTTTTTCCTAGTGTTTTTCCTATAACAAGTTTAAACAAGTAACCAATTCTTCTAACAACTATTAGAAAGTTGAAGTTTTTTGGTTGTCTTTCCTGTTTAAAAAAAAGGGGGGAAAAAAAAGCCAGGAAATGTTTGTATAAGAAATTCTGTTTGGAGTGAAATTTTAAAATTAACACAGAAAAAATTTGCTTTGAGAGTTCTCATCACTAAATGTTGACAAATAGAGTATGCCGCTAGACGAAAGGATTGTTTTCAATGAAATGACATTTTGTACTGGGAAAATGTTTTTGCTTGAGAAGTTTTACTCAGATCTGATAGTTTTGGAGTCATCTGTGAACAAGAACTGTGGGATGGGCTCTTGCCAGTGATAAAGGTTCATGGAAAATCTGTGGGGGACGTTTTTGCTTTTTTTTCCCCCAATATAATCTCCTGCATGTGATTCTGGAAAAGAGGTACAAATTCATTGATACTGTGGCCCAGCAATTTCCTTTGAGAAAAAAATAAAAGCAAAGTACAATGTAGCCTGTGAGCGTCTCTTCTTAATTGGTTTGGAACCACTTGATGAGTGATTCCAGGCGCACCTTCCCTCCAGGGAGCTGAGTGCAGCACCTTTGCAACTATCTCAGCCCCTCCCAGGTTATGGCAAGGCATCTGAGCCACCTTTTGGACCGTCGTCTTCCACACTGTATTGTGAGGGGAAGTTGTGGCTCAATCATTTCAGCTCAGGTTTGATTGCAGCTGCTCCTGCTTTCCTATAGTGGCTGTGACCCCAATGCCTTCTGTGGTGGTGGCAGGACGAGGATGACAGTGCCTTTGGAAAGCAGTTTATAAAATGAGTTTGGAGACAGCTGGGTGAAGCTGACTCAGAGCTGTCCCCGTAGTACTCGACCAATAGTGGGCTACAGCCTCCCTTGATGTGGACAGTTGCATTGATGTGGAAATACACTTGTGGATTTGGTCCATAAGATGTTGTATCCATGTAATTGCCTCTGCATTACTGTCCAGTTACCATGAGAGGACAAGGCACTCTAACTCGGTGGCCTGAAGATGAACACCTCTTCAGAGTTGTACATTGCTACTGCTGTTGCTCCAGTACAGGCAGTGCCTCTCTGTGACTCCCTATCTGGCACGCAGTGAGCAGGCTGCTTGGAGTGTCTCTCATTAGGACATACTGAAACCTCAGTATAACTTTGGCAAATACAGATCAGCTCCAGTCTAGGTCTGGACAGGTGAAGAGTCCCACAGTAGCTCCATCTTGAGAACTGGCATATGTTTGCTCTTTATAGAAAATGCTCCCTTTATTGTAACTTTGACAGGGCAGCTTCTGGACTAAGACATTTTGTGATGTCAGGAGAGCTGCTGAGGGGATAAAAAGGCCCTCAAAAGTGAGCACAGGGCCCCACTGTGTGTGCACAACAGGAACTTAACTACTGTGGGGATTTTTCTCCAGCAGCTGGGAAAAAGCTGTGCGATGCAATAGCAGCAGGGGCTCGTCTGCAAGGGAACCATGTTCAGGTCAAATCTAGTGTGCAAAGAAATTAAGGGAGCAATGTGGATCTTGCCTCGTGTCTGGGCACTGTTACTCTGGTACAAGAATGCCTTTTTGTTTGTCTGTTTGTTTATTTATCCCATGTAGTAGTTGGAAGTAGTTAAAATAAAACATAAAACCCCATCCTTATTCTGGAGTAAGAGTGACCACAGGGAGGAAGAAGTAATTCTAATATAACTACAGAGGTTTAACTACACCAGTGTAATTGTACCACGTAACTGGGAAAGCGTTCCTGTGGACACAAGCTCCAGTCAGAGAGACACAAAATCTTAAAATGCTGTAGAGCTCATCCATAGAAATAACTCTCTGTAATCTCAGACTAATGATTCTTTATTTTTAGAAAAGAATTTGAGTCAATAAAAGGAAATTGATTCTTGTCTGCATGAACTGTATTCTGGCATTAACATGACTGATGTCCTGCAAAATGTGGGACAACTGAGGTGGATGAACTAGGGCTAAGGATGTGTTGCTGTACTGATGCTGTTGTAGCCCATGATTTGGGTAATGATGGAGAGAATCTTCTTCAGGCCTTTAGCTCTTTGGCAAACAGAAGAACAGAGGGGAAAAACAGTGCAGAAAGTCTGCAAGAGAGTGAGCTCCGGTTACACCTTGGGCTATATCTAGGAAGGTCTGTCTCTCCATTCTGTTTCTCCCCAGATCCTTTCCTCAAACCTGTCAGTTTTGCTTGTATTTGTTTAAAAAAAAAAAAAAAAAAAAGGACATCTGAGTCTTAGTTTGGCTGTGGCTCCCCTGTGAGATTCAAATATTGCTGTTTAGACTAATCTGGCTGGGAACTACCAGCCTAGGGTCCCTTGGTGCCAGGCAGATCTTTGGACAGATCAACCTATGTATCTGTTCTGCTGCTCTTGCTGTCCTGTTAGGGGAGGAGGAAGAGGAGGTGGTGTGCTGCAAGGGACACCTGTATTAGTGGTACCACAGGAAAGCGCCAGATAGGCAACTTGAGTCATCAAGGATCAGCACTGACTGATGGCTAAAGGGAACTAATAAAGCACTGACAGGGGAGTGGCATGCTGAGTTCCACTTCTAAAATGTGGTAAAATCTGCACTGCATGTTCATCCTTATTATTTGTAACTTTATGGTCTGAAGTAGTGTCAGTGTGGAGCAGTGGATATTATCTTTATGTCTCTGGAAAAGAGCCATGTCATTCCAGAATCACAGAATGGTTGCAGTAGGAAGGGACCTATGGAGGTCACCTTATACAAACCCTCTGCTCAAGCAGGGTCACCTAGAGTAGGTTTCCCAGGATCATGTCCAGGCATCTTTTGAATATCTCCAGGGACAGAGATTCCACAACCTCTCTGGGCAGCCTGTTATCTTTTATGAAAAACATCTGAGTGTACCCTGTTCTCTGACAACACCTTAGTGCACAATATGTTGTTACACTAGCAGCCACAGTTCATCTAATTGCTGTGACCTGGTGGCTAGAAGAATGGCACTCTTCATATCAGCATTAACCAATGACAGCATTACGTTGCTGCTGCTGAGCTTTCCCCTTGTGAGCAGTTTTTTAAAGAAGGTGTATTTTTCCCATTACTTTTTTGTTTTTAAGGAAAATATTTGACCTATGCTAGGATGGCATTTGTGGACTCATTCCTGAGATCATTAAATACTTGTAGATCATCTCTGTTTTACCGTAGGCCTGCTTTGCTGACTTACTCTGTAGCCAAAACCTTAAAGGATGAAGCACACAGGTTCTAGATTCTCTGGCGTCTTAATTTAGCATGTTACACATGTGAATGCCAAGCAATTTACCATACTTCATGGTTCCTGAGAAACTGCATTTTCAGGTTAGAAGACGACTTGGGACAGACTATGTGAACTGTATTTCTTTTAAAGGTGGGAGATGCGGCTGCCTGAGATGGGGACACAGTTGTGAAGAATTATTTGTGAGTTGCTGGGAAAGAAGGCTTAAAAAGGGAGAGTGTGAAAGATTAGGAGAACCTGTTTGAAAACCCAGCTGCTTTCTATATGGTGTATGCCACACTGAGATAATAAAATTTCTAAGCTGCTAGGTTGAGTGGAGTACCTGGAGCACTTTCAAAGTCCATAAAAGCCATCTAAGAAAATGCTTTAAGTGTGTTCTATAGGGACTATGGAATAGCATTGCACATGATGCGTGTACCTGGATTAACTGTACTCTTGAGGATGAGCCAATCTTACATGCTCATAGCCCTTCTTACTTCAATAGGAGTATTTGTAGATGCTGAATGTTCAGTCTGTGTTTTGACAGGTATTGCTTCTATCTCATTGCATAGTTGCCTGCAGGTTACAGGTACTGTTTTTGTAGAATGCAATGGATATGTCTACCAGAGAAGAAAGCTCACACACTCTTCTGCTTGTACGCTGAGCTGACTGTATGAGAGTACAAACACATTAGCACAGTACTAAGCCCAAGCTAATATACCTGCCTTATTAGCAAGGCTTATCAACTCAGATTCAGTACTGTGCTGAAGTCTATGTGGCTTCTAAAGTTCAGGTAATGTCTGGCCAGCAAGGAGAACTGGCAGAAAATTCTCGTGCCTGTTAATCTGTGAAGGTGTCTCCTGTGGATAAAACACATTAGGAGACTGGAGTAGTGTTATTGAGGCAATATTTGGGAGGCTTTTTTGTTTAAACTCTAATTATTTTATTTAAAATACAAGAATATGTTTTAGGGTATTTGATCAACTTTACTGCAAGAACTGATGGAAAGGAAAAACATGGAGAGGGGGGAGACATTGTAACAAAAGGTTTGCCAGATGTTTGTGTATTCTAAATTTTGAAAAGACCTGTATAATTGTCTTGCATAAATATCTTCAGGAACCCAGTAGTTTTACCTAGCTTGGCACAGACTTGAAAGCTTTCAGTGGTGGAAATGAAATCAAGATATGATTGCTTCTTGACACGTATGTTTTCAGTTTATTAGTATAGACAAAAATCTCCCTTGGATAGTTAATAAATTTGGCAAATGAATCTAACTTTTACAGGCATCATTTACAGAGATGAAAGCATGTGGTCCAGGATAAAAAGTGAGGAGAGTGTGACATGGTATTAAATGCTGAAACTTATACACTAACTTAGAAGCACATTTCACACCAGGTTAAAGGACAGGTTTGAATCTCTTTCAGTATGCTTAAACATATAAAGTATTTTGACAGAAAGAGTTGATGGGTAGAGATGGAGCATCATAGCTCCTAATTTGGGTCAATAGGTTGCTTCTTTTATAAAATGTGAGGAGTTTAGGTGAAGTATGCTCCTTTTTGGGCAGTGTATAGAGTTGTAACAGCTTTTAAATAGAGTGCAAGTTCTCTTTTTTTCTTGGAACAAAAATGTTGATGTGAAATTGAAAACTCCTTTCAGATGCCTGCTGGGCTGGCAGGATGTCAAATTGTTTGGCTTGAGTGTCTCTCTCTTTCACTCCCTTCACATTGTTTACAGACAACATACTCAACTCCAACTGACTGTATTTAAATATCAACTAATTATGTGCAAGAGGATGTGGAAAAGGGCACCACACTAAAGAGTCTCCACGTCTTAGACTGGTCAGGAATAGAGCTTGCTGCAGGCAAATCACAAAGTACTGTCCTAAGTGAAGTGCATGGGACAGAGAGAGAGAAAGAAAGGAGGTAGGAAGAGACAAAAAATTATTTCAGCCAGTGCTTTCGGGCATCTGATTAGAACTGAGAAATTAGGTGACTCCTAGCTTTTGCCTCAGGTTGTATATGCTGATGTGAAAGGTCTTCTAGAAGCACGATGTTTGCCAAACTCAAGGAGGAGGGGGTACTTCCCACAAGGTGCATTTTAGTCAGAGTACATCAATACTGCACTGCCAATGTGGATCTTAGCTGGATTTATGACTTAGTCCTTTTGGTATTGAGATGGTTTAAACACAAATTTTGCTCAAGTGTGTGCCTATCTTAGCCTAGATTTGCCTGTAATGTGGACTGGAACTTGTGCACCTTATAGTTGAGACTAAATCATTCAAGGGCTGCTAGTCCTGCAATGCCTTTACCATGGTGTTCTTGGAAGACAGGCAAGTTGTCCTGCATCTGGGTCAGCTGTCTGGAAAGGAGTCCTAAAGCATCTCAGCCTGAAGTTCTATAAGATATGATCTGAGACACAGGTAACTGTAAAATCAAAAGGGTAAAGTGTGTATTGTTTTGGAGAGGAGGGGCTCACATCTAGGCTAAGTAGTGTTGTTCACATAAATACCTGGCTAGGCCAGCCATGGAAGTAATGGTGCATGGAAGCTCATGGGAGATTCTTGGCCACTTACAGGTTAAGAGTTATTGTGTCAACTTTGATGGTGCAGCCACCACAGAGGAGGCTAACCCAGGCAGAGGCTTTGTTTTGCTGTCAGCCAAAGAACTCTTGATGTCTCTGAATTTTTAAAATATATAAAGCTTTATCTTATTAACAGCATTCTCTTTCTTTTGGTTATATACTCCTCCTTGTCAAATTGGTTGAAATAAGTAATGTGATACAAAAGGTAAGTAACTGTGAGTCTGTCAGGCTTTTATCTTCTCTTATGTATGTGATGTGGAGTTTTGCATATACAAAGATGATTAGTGACTGATTGTGACCTGGATTTTAATGCTTTATCCAGAAAATTAACTCAGCTTTGCACAGAATCGTATCAGATCCTCTTGTTGTTTGAAAAAAACCTATTAAAAATCAATGTCCAAGAGTTCATCTGCTTAAAAAAATTATGTGATAGGGGAGGGAAAATAGAAGAGTTGGATCCTGTTATGACTAAGGAAATTTTCTTTGGGAGCTTCATCTACCAAATGTGCTTATCTGTTCTCAGGAATTACAATGTGGTTAGTTTACAGTCTATTATGCAAAGTTGCATGCAGTGTGTTAATGATATTGGTAATTTAGTAACTATGTTCTGCACTAATTAGTAAAGCTGAATATCGTATTGCTCATCCTGGATCACTTTCAATGCTGCTGCATATTTTTTCAGTGTGTTTTAGCTCTTGTCATTAAAGCATGTATGTACAAGCCAACATACCTTGTGAACTTTGGAAAGAAACTCAAAGCCCCCAGTGTTTTATTATGTCTGTCATATTAAGCAAGAAAACAATCTGGTGGTTTGATAAAGAGATTATTGTGGAAGGACAGCTTCTGTGGTTTAGGGAATACAACTGACTAGAATCCTTTTCCATGACCTGTGTTAAATGTAGGGTAAAGGACAATGCTCTGTATTCGGAATGTAGCTGAGAAAGAAGGTTTTGATACAGTGACTCTAATTACACCCTCACAATTAAATGTTTTGGTCAGAGGTAGGTAAAATTAAGGGTTACACACTCTAAGATCTCTGTCATGTTTATTCCTGTTAAATATTTTTTTTTCTAGTGTTATCATCTGCAACAAATCTTTAAAAATACCTGTCTTCTGTGAAGTGACTGAGTGGGAAAGTATGGAAAAGGGTTAGTATTACAGTAAGAAAAAGCAGCTATTTAGAAATTATCTTACCTCAATATTACATATACAAACTAGTGTCAAATTTGTTATGTGCTGTGTTCTCTCAAGACCACTGTGAAATGCAGATGTGTTAGCAGTTAAACATCTTTTGGGAGATGAATGGATGCTTCACATAAAGAGCTAAGAAGAGACCTGTTGCCTCTTCCAACAGCTTGAATATTAATCTAGACTCCCCAGCCTTTTATAAAGTGCATAGGACAATCTAGTGTAAGGATTGAACAGCCCTCTGGGAGGAACCCTAGAAGCTGAGAGAACACTTGAATTGACATTTCAGATTAACAAACCAAGCTGGATCACACAGAGACTTTGAAATACTTAGAATATCTGATGCCAGATCTTCATGTGGTGTGTACTGTACTACAGGATACTAGCAGAGCCTTTTCGACCTCAGTGTGTAGCAATGTGCAGAGGAGAAACACATCAACTTCATTAGTTCTGAACTACTTGCTAGCACTCAGGTAGAGATTTAGAGGTTTTATTAACTAATTCTGTAACAATGCCAGCTTCAGTGTTCAGGAGCAGTTAAAAAAATATGAAATATTCAAATTTAGTGGAGAGGAATAGAGAACACATTAGAATATACTGTTACATCACTGTGTAAATCCTTGCTACATCCACATTTTGAATACTGTGCAGTGTTCACTCTTATCTCAGGAAGGATAGAAGAGCTGCAGGCAACCAAGGGCAGAGAATGGCTTCCATACACAGGAGAACCAAAGTGGCTAGGAATTAGCAGCCTGGTTGAGTAAGAGGCAATCAAGGTCCCAAGTGGCCTGTAGAGTCTATTAGGGGATACTGGTCAGTGTTGCAGAATGTGACATCAAATTAATTATCAAGGGGCATGTTCAAAGCAAACAGAAAGGGGTTTAGCACAATGTGAAACCCATTGATATGAATTGTGGTGGATGGCAAAAGCTGACAGTTTTAAAAAGTATGAGAGAAATATATGGAGGGAAAATCCATCAAAGACTATTAAGCAGAAGGATACTGCTTATGGTTAGGAAGCTGGAGCAGTTACTGTAGGCTGGGAGGCTGTACTAGGGAAATATCACTGTGTGTTACTCACTACTGCTGGAGCCTGAATACAGGACCTTGGTTTGATCCAGTAATGTTTTTCTTATGTCTCTAGTGAAATGACCAGTTCCAGATCTGCCTCCAATTTGTTGATACTGAACCAGCCAATGGTACTGTACAAATAGGACTGTATTGGTATCCAAGCTGGGTAGAAGCAGTTGCTGCTTAAAAAAAATCCTATAGAAAGTGAATACACTTGCTGTCATCTGCTAGACTACAGTCTTTCCTGAAATATTACAAACAAATAATATTTGTCTGCTGATAATGGAGATGAGCTGATTGGAGATGCATTTTTCAAAAGCAAATGTCAGGTGTTAATTTGATATATTAAAAAAAAAAGGAAGGAAAAAAAAAAAAAAGGTTGCAGCCAAACAGGAAGGTGACTTGGTCAGCACAAGTTGATATGCTGCCTGGGAGCACTGACTGATACGCTTGTCTGTATTCTTCAGTATTTACAGGGTAATCAGTTGTATGAGTTTCTCCAAATATCTTTGTGTTAGAAGATAGCTTTTTTTTTCTTTCTACATAACTTTGTCTATGTTGTTTGGCCTCTTCAATGAGACTGTTCATTTCCATGATGTTAAAAGAAATCAGGTGTCTGGAAAGACAGAGAGCTTAATTCTTTAATCTCCCATTACATCTATTGCTTTGAGTGGATAAAAACTGAAAATAGTTCCCCCTAAACAATTATTAATGCACACCCGCTGTGTTTCTTTACATTCACAGAACTGGTATAGTGCTTGAGAACTTCAGTACTATTAGGATCAAATTCAAGCTCCAGTAGAGCCAGAGAAATGTATTTTGCATTTGACCATCCTTTTCCGGAGTATAAATACAACAAAATTGTAGAAAATTAAAACCCAAAGATTACCCCTGGTACAAGGGAATTCAGTGTGAAATGGTGTCACACAAAATGACTACTGCTGGTGTATGGCCCAAGGTTAAACAGTAATTTAATTTTATCTTGTATAATAAGTTACCAGATAGTTAATAATTGAAGAGAATACCATATTTCATAGCAAAAGGCTTCTATATTAAAAAAAAAAAGAAGAAAAAAGTAGAAATAAGTTCTGGAAAAATCAGTGCATCTTTTTCTTTGACCTGTGAGTACATAAAACAATGAGCTTTTGATTCCATGTGTATAAAATCTATGGAACAGTTAAGAGACCCATCAGGAAAAGGAAATAATGAACAGAATAATGTAATAAAGTACACTGTGTGGCTGAGTCCTAAGCAAGGCAGTTCAGTGGGGACTTCACCGAGGGAAGGCTGGGCTGGCCCCTAATGAAATCCATGGCAGTTTGTCAGGCAGTTTTGTAATTCCCTCCCCCACAAAACTGGTATAACTCAGTTATGTTTCACACTTGCTGAACAGAAAAGCAGGCAGCTTCGTTGGAACTGATGCTGTTTTTCACAGCAGCCTTCACAGTGAGTTTTCATGGTACAAAAATAGGAGTGGGACCATACTCAGCAGGCTCAAGGTCTGCCCTGAAAATAATAGGATCTAGCTGTTGTCTGGGACATGGGGTTTCTGGGTTAATTCACCAGTTGAAGTGCTTGGCATCCTCATCTGAAAAGCTCCTGAGCTACCTCCCAGTGCCCAGTTGGTACTGCCCTTCAAGGAGTTGGCAGAAAAAGGAGGAGATACAATTTACCCTTTACCCTGCTCTCCATGCCTCAGGAATGCTCAGGGGAGCCTCCATATGCATCATCCTTGCTCCTACAGTGTCTTTTCCATGACTGGAAGAGTGTTGGGACAGTCTATACTCTGTTGAAACCTTTGGCACCATCTCTTCCTTTGTCCTTCTTCTCTGGCTGCTGCTCAGTAAGTCCTGCAGAGCACTCTAAAATGTGCAATGGATGTATTTCCCTCTGTTTCACTTGACAAATCCTGTTCCTCTACTGTAGAACAGGCCTATCTTGTATTTGCTAATGGGGTCCTTCAAAAAGGGTAAGCATCATGTTTTTACCTATTTTAAAAATGGATGAATAAATCCAGATTCTGGCAGATTCTAAATATCTGGAAGTAATTTTTCATATCAGAGTTGTTCCTGAGTTTTGGGCTTTTTTTTTTTTTTTTTCTTCCCTTCACACAAATATATCTGTTCCAGTAAAAATGTCATCAGATCCAGGGTGGGGTAAAGCAAGAGGAAGAGCTCCACCCAAGCTTAGTGGTTAGGACACTCATCCGAGATGTGGGAGATCCAGATTCAAGTCAGTGTTTTCCTGGTTCAGAGTGGGGACTTGAACCTGAGTTTCCCACAGATCAATGAATGCTCTTACTGCTGACTATTGAGTTGGGGATGCAGGGCTCGGTCTCCCAGGATATTTGAGAGTTTTTGTTTTTATTTTATATTGTGTTGAAGACAAATTTCAAACACTGAAATTATTTTGCATGAAATGCAATAGCTCTTTTCCAGCCAGCCCTAATTCCCTACATGGCAAACTCGGCCAGGGGTCTGAGAAGCAGTTTTGCCGTGGCTTTGGAGATGAACATCTGGAGGCAGAGCCATAATTGAGCCATTGTACGTTAGAAGAATGTACTGTGGACTGTGTGGATGGGTGTGCAAGAAAAAGTAGTCAGCTGCTTGCCTACTGCACATGGACATCACTCCAATCCAATGCCAAACGTTCAAGGACCAGAGGTTGCCCCGAGAGCATTTATCATGTGGATAAATAGAAGAACTAGGGCAGTTTTTCTACACTGCAAATAATATTAAGATACTATTTCTTGTGGCTTCCTGCCCCATCCTCTTTCTCTGCATAGTTTCCATCTCTATGAATGAAATCAATCTGCAGGGCTTTGAGACACAAGCATACTTAAATGGCCATTTAAGTAGCTTTGCTTGAAGCTTTCACGCTAGCCAACAAGTAATGTAATGAGCTGATTGAGAGGTTAGCTGTGTGTGGAAACTTAAAGCAAGCTCATTGAACAAATACAGATACTGCCACTTCTGTGAAAATTTGATCTTTGACTAAGTCTGTTTAATGTCTGACAATGTGGTTTGTTCTTTAAAAAAATAATCCTGTTTTATCCTGGTGTATCCAGGCACTTTGGTATATCTAGGCAACCTATCATCACTTCAGACAAGCTTTCTTACAACATGTGACTGCTGATTTTTTTGCACGATGAAGGAAAATTCTACATTACCTTCACTGAAAAACAAACTTGCATGAGCCTGTAATTACACCTGGAGTATTTTCTAAGGAAAAACTTTCTGGTTTGGAACTAAGTTAGATTTTGCTGAGCTAACACTCCATAGTTTAATGTATGTATTTTCAGTACTTGGTTAGTATTTAGTAAGAGAAACTGTTTTGGCTTCTGAAAAATTATAAGAGATTCCAGGTAAAGAGAAAAGAAATTATAATGTGATGAGAGATATTGAGGAAGCACATATAACTTTATGTTTGTAAAGCTGAACTATAGAAATTGAGTGACTACTTACGTAATAAATCCAGACTCAGCTGGGGAATGGTAATCCGTGCCTGTTTATCTTGAAGATCTATCACTTTTAATGAAGGATAATAGCACTCACAACAGCCACATACATGCCTGGAAAAAGCCCACGTGTGTAGGTGCAAAAATTTGCATTGCCTCCGGCAAATGCACTTGAAAAATTGAATGCTGTGGTTATAGGTTGGTTTTGGCAGAATCATGAAGGAAAAAAACCACCAAACAATGTAAATATCTTGTCAATTATAATGCTGTATCTCTTTAACCCTTTGATTTGTTTTTTCCTAGTTTTTTATTGTGCACACCACAGTAATTTTCTGAGTGACATACTGAAATTAGAGCAAATTTGAATAACTAAAACCATCTCCTGGTACTATTTCATTTTTCTGCTGCTGAAGTTGAGTCTATGCTTGTACCAGAAGCTGTTTATCATTTGCACTATTGGAGGCAGCACCTGAAACCCTGCTGTGCCGGGGGCTGGGCAGAGGTTGTGCATAAAGTTTGTGGCAGGACGGGAGTCTGGCTAGACAGCTTCCTTGCTGAGAGCGCTGGCACTAAGCCTCATGATGGCTGGAGCAAACAGCCTTGAGGAAAGAAAAGGGGAGACAGACACTTGTTAGCAGCAACTAACCTAAGGAGTCTCTGGTGAAAGGCATCACTCAGACTGGTTCCACACCACCTCATCAGCATCATATGATCATGAAGCCTCTGAGCGTATCTGTGGCTGTTCAGCCCCTCCATCAGTAGCAGGGTGACTACAAGTGTACCAGTCTGATGAGATGCTAAGACATGAATAGAGAGGGAAGACTGATGGCAAGCATAAGGCTATGGCTTCACCTCAAATGGCCAGCAGACCGACTCCTGAAACCTCCAACAGCGAGGTTTTGCAAGGTGATGAAGCTGGGTCATTTTCTTCATAACACCTGTTTGCCCAGTCGAAAGAAGACAAGCGAGAGCTGGCTGCTCTATGCATTTAAACTCTCTAGCCCTGATCTTGCAAAGAGACTGTTTCTTTTACTGACTTCAATGGCAGTCAAGTCATTGCAGATCTCCTTGTAGGACTGGCATCCTAGTTGATCCTGGTGAGCACAGCTACCCAAAATAACTGTTGTTACTGCCTCTCTGGGTTTAGCAGGATGGTGTTCTAGCCCAGCATCACACTCTCTTAAGTTGCTGCCAGTTTTGCTGCTGATTTTTAACTGAAGTACCTGCAATCTCAGTTTTCTACATTGACTGACTATTGTTACTGGTTAATTCTTAATTCAGACTAGAGAGGTCTCTCACATGGTGAACAGGGTGCAGTGAGTGTCCATCCTGCACAAGGCCTGTCTCCCGCTCATTGCAGTGATCTCGATCCATTGGCCCACATGCAAGATGCAGCATGTGGGCTGCTCTCCAAGCCAGTGATGCGCTGCTCCTGAGCTACAGGGTGACAGTGGTGGACGTGGCCACTGCACTGTACTGCGGCTGGTGATGGGGTCCCTGGAGGGTGGGCACCTGCAAGATTCTGTCTTGTCCTACATCAGTCTCCACGGTCACAGAACAGCACACAAGTCCTGCTGCTGTGGGCCAGAAGATGTTTAAGTGCTTAAGGTTTGGTTGCCGTGTATGTGTCAGCTTTCTTTCACAGGGATTTCCTCTGGCTGTAGCTAGATTGACGCTCTAATATCCAGAAAGGCTTTTTTCCCCCAAAGCTACCCTATTCTATACCCATCTGAAAAGCAAGTGTCCTTTCTGCCTCCTAAACCCAAAAAAACTACTAAAGCCCCAGGTCAAGCCTGAGTGTTTTAACAGCAGGAGTTGAGAAACAGGCTTTTGTGAGCCTATTTGCCTCAAGAGGACGATGTCCCCAACTGGGCTATTTCACATCTGATACACTGCAGCAAGGGTTTCCTGTGACAAAATTTTCATCCATGCTGGGAGGACAGACAGAGATATATCATGGGAGATGTAGCCTACCCAGGACATTTGTCTACATTTGAGACATGTTTTAAGCAGTTTCCAGATGAAGTTTCTCATTTTCAGTTGAACATATCTTGCTTTTCAACCTTTCTTCTTTTTGTTTCAGTTACTGTACTTTTCTGTGGAAAGACCAAGTAAAGACATCATACTTGTTCTTAATATACCCTTTTCAGGACAAAAAATTTACATTTTCTGAGGATTACTTCTTATTTCTTCTGTTAGAAGTATCTCTGGAAGCATCCATACTTTCCCTTTCAGTAAGAACAGCTCACCTGATAATCAGCCCCAATTACTGCCTGTGACAATGGCAGGTGAAGGGTAGCTGTATTCTTGGTTTGTTTGGTTTTTTTGCATATCTGTATTTAAGACCGCTAATAATTAATTATCTGTAAGAAAGCTACTAGCTAATAATTTCTGCAGAGCAATGTGAGAACAAAACGCAACATTTGTTAGTATGTGGTTTTAGAGGGAAGAATTTATTTTGTGTGTGCTTCTATAAGCCAGAGCAGTAGAAAGCTTTTCCACTCAAGAGTCTCTGTAAGTACATTGTATTTAAGAAGGTTTTGTTTTTGTAAGATGGTTAATTATTTTTATTTAAAAAATACATAAACAGTTTAGCTGGGTTATTAAAATCCATTTGCTTTCATTATACTAGATGCTTAGTTCTTTGCCATTTACAGTGTATTTCTCAAAATTGTTTTCTCCTTTCTATTTCCTTGCCAGCTGGATCTTTATTCTACCATTGCTAGCTGCCTTTTTTCCTGCCAAAATCTGAAACATTTTTAAATTACATTAAAATGGTTTAAAATTAGACTATATGAGTATAATTTGGAAAATGTGTTAGATTGACTCAGCCTAATGAGTCAGGCCTATTTTTTAGATACACTGGGTTTATTGTAATATTTTATCTGACTGTCAATAACTCAATAAAGTAAAGAAAAGGGGGATGAAAACAAAAAATGCTCCAGCAGAGCAGAAAAAAATCAGAACAGTGTAAGTAAGGGGACAATTAGGAGGTGATTCTGCATTATTTTTGCACCTAAATTACCTCTATTTTGAAAAGATTTTTCTAGATACAGCTTTACCTAGGCAACAGTCTCCTTTCAAGCTAAGGAAACGTAAGTTTATTCATTAGGACTTCAACTCAGAGTGGAGATTTCCATTCCTTAACACACATCAAGGACCTATGCTCATGCATTCAGAACTGTTTACAAAAATGGACTAATAAGAGAAAACAGCTTTATCATTGTGGCTTTCCTTGTGGTCAGCATCTGCACGAGAGAAGGAAGGGCATGAAGGAAGGGTAGTCGCATTTCAACAAAAAGACAACAGAGCAAATCCTGCTCTGTTAGGTGGGTGTAAGGCCATAGCTAACTGCCGATTTTAAATGAGTAGTTGCAGAACCATACTGCTGTATACAGAAAAGAGGATTTGGCGCTGTATCAATAAAATTATTCTAGGGAGGTGGGAAAAAAAGCAACACACTGTTTCTGCTTGCAAATTTAATCTGCTCTTGCAAGGCATGTCCTGCAAGAGACAATCTTGGGGATAAATCTTCCTATGCAACTGTCTTTAAGCCCACTGAAGCAAGATTTACACCTCTATAGCCAATCCAAGGCTTGTGTTCCAACCTCCAAGCCCTGAGCAACCTCCTCATTATTTTCCAGCACGGGTTTATGCACCAGTTTGCCATTACTTGAGCTAACGTTAGCCAATGCATATTGCTCTGGATAACCTGAATCACGATGCATATATGGATAGCAATGACCTAGGATCATACAACTGCTGCTCTGGCCCCTCCTCAAAGGTTCCTTGGGTCAAAAAATGAGGAACTAAATCTAAGAGTCAGGAACGAGACAATTCTGTGTCCCTTGCAGTATGAACTGTACGGGGTCCCACCCTTTTCTAGTAAAGGGCACCACAGAAACTCTCTGTCTTGAATGAAGTCCTGCACTGAGCTGAAGTTACTTCTGCTAAGCAAGAGTCTGGTGGTTCCAGTGATGCTTGCATGACAGGTATTGGTGAGAAGTGAGGCTCCTGTTTGGATAAGTTTGTGCGTGAGTGAAACTGGTGTGCTTAGGGGGGCAGCTAGCAGGTGCTATAGCCTCATGTCACCCACAGAGTGGTGTGCATACGTTATGGGGCCAGTATCAGGGCACAGCAGCTCCTTCCTGAGTTTGGTGGTAGCAGGTTGCATAGGCTGTGCTCTTCCCTTGTGTGAGCTGTGATGGGCTTGCATGATCAATATAGAAATATTGATACATGTGAAATGCCTGCCATTGCAAAACATTACATTGCATTATACTAGACCTTTTGGATAAATAATTTGCAATATTATTTTACCCAAAGGACCCTGTCTTGGGCTCTTTTACCTAGCTTAGATTCCCACTGACATTGAAATAAAAGTTGAGGCAACTGTGTTTGGAAACTTTACAAAGAAAACATATGTATCCAGTTTGCTCAACATGGGTGTCTGAAGAAATGTTAAAAGGTGTCCAAGATGCAAATGTTTGTTTATGAAACACTCAGGAGAATTTCACAACCGCATATAAGAGCAACCTAGTTTTCCATTTGAACCCTTGTACATCAGATATATGCTCTGTGGATATCCATTCAGCACCTGTCCTGTCATCTCATTTGCACTGATGGTTGCTTCGTGAGGTTAGCCTGACAGTAGAGCCTCTTAGCCTGCAGCATCATGACTGCCTTGTGCTAATCCATGTGTGGGTTCCCCCCCAGTGAGAAAGGTGTCTCACTGGCTGTACTGCCCCAGCTGTGTTCAGCACCAGTGCTTATGGAGTTGTGTGGAGAACACAGGCTAGCTGATACATTGGGTTGATTCTCATGTGGATCAATTCCCAGATCTGGCTCCCTGTGCAGTCATGCAAGGATTAGTGCTTGCACAAGGGCAGAGATAACATGGTCAGACCTACCCCTTGCAGCAGCAGCCCTCACATAGTGTAGCTTGAAGCTACCATGATGTTGGCTCAGTGTCACTGCAGGTAACACTTCAATACAATGCATGGAACTAGGTTTTAGCACCGTGAGTGCATGCAGGCTTCCCAAAGTACCAAGAAGTGGTTTCCACTCTAACAATAAGAACTTCATCCATGTAACTTCCTATAAAGTGTCTAAAGGGGACACGATGGCTTTCTTGCTCCACCCTAACTTTTTCCCATTGCTAAGCCCAGGATAATGACAAGAGGCTGGGAAACAGCTGTCTGCAAACTTCATATAAATTCTCATAGTTCTTTGCCATATTGTAGGAGAACTATTTCTTAGTTTATCTCAGTTCTTTTTCAGAATGTGAATCTAATTGCAAAACTATGATACTGCACTTAAGCATGTATTGCAGAGTTTCCGGGATCACGTGTAGCTGCAAACTTTCACTTCATGCCAATGTACTGCATTCTAATGGGTGAACTTTCTAAACTCAATGTTCTGAAAGCATGGAGGTATTTTGAAATAAAACCCCAGTGGATAAAAATAATCCTCTAGTATTTTACTCTCAGTTAACCTTTTGATGAGAGGGGGTATAGAGCTGGGCAGTAAAGCTGAAAGTCCAGTTAGTCTCAGTCGGACTATTCATGGAATAGCTCCTCTTCTGTGTTAATGAATCAGAATCTGCCCCTGAGTAAATAATCTCCAAGTTCAACATCCGTGAACAGGGAATATACAGAAAAGAGCCATAAATACTACACAGTCATAGGTCAAGGCAAGTGGACGTTTTGTGGTGGTACACTTCATAATTATTGATCTGTAGCTAAAGTCCTAAGCTTGTGAATGCGGCCGAGGCAGGAGTTCATATATTTGGTAGGCCAGCTCATTTTTTAGCTTTAGGCTGAGAAATAGTCTCTTTCTGGCTCAGTCACTGTTTAATGATTCAATGCAAAGTTGAACAGTGGCTCCCAACAGAGCTGAGAAAGCCCTTCCTCCAATGCCTGTGGGGTAGCAGGTATGTCCCTCAATTACAGAAGGGAATTAAACCTGTTTCCCTTCCACACTGCCATTTTCAGTGAATGCTGTAGCCACTGAGCTGTTGGTGAAGGTGGGGTATGAAGGCAATAGTCTTGTAAGAGGAAGGTGACTATGTTCTGTGGGGAGACCACTTTGTTTGCAGGAAGCACTCAGTTTCCTTACTTGCTTGAGTAGTGTAGGAAGATGCAGGCAGTTCCTGTGAGTCTGCTGCATGGAGCTGGGTCTTGCCTGTGCCCACACCAGGCACATTTGCATGGGGCATTCAGACCAAAAGCAGCTAGGACTTTGGTACTTATGGCCTTTTGTGTCTCCAGGCAGTGAGTTCCATCAAACCTGTTGTTAGAGTAAGATCTGCTGGATCAAACAGAATTTCCTGACTCTAATAAAATGAAAAGAATAAAAACATATTAAATTCAGTCCTGATTCAGCTCCTAATTGAATAGATTTACCACCAACATACGGTGCAAATGCATATCTCAGATAGTGGCAAAATTGTGTGAACATCTGAGAAATTGGTACGAATGGTAGAATTTGAGTTCTAGATCCCCTTGTAGGCCGAAGGCTAAGCTCTCTTCTCTTTGACCTGATTGATGTTTGCTAATGACAGTTTAGAGGCTTGGTTGTGTTTCAGTATCATTTGAAAATTCATTTGTATTTTCAAAACTCTTATACAAGATGTCAAAGACTTTCTTAGGGACATTCTACCATGTCACTGACTTGAGCAGGAATTTATACATGAATACACTTTTGAAGGATGAGATCCTGAGCTGGCATGTATTTGTAAGTAGATGTTGAACCCCACTGTTTCACTAAGCTTGTCAATGCTTATCCAGTGTGACCTCCAGTGAACTGGGAACTGGGGTGGGAACCTCCCAAGAATGGGTTTTCCTGGGAGCACTTCTGGCCTTTTCCAGTGGAGTCTGAAAATTTTAGAAGAAGAGCTGATCCTCTTGTCTTAGAACAACTTAGGGGTTTGTTTTGGTAAACTGGCAGTAGGAGGTGAGTATGAAAAAAGAACTACAAGGGACATGGTGGGAAATTAGTTCCGTCAAGGTGGGTGAGCCCTTTTTTCTCCATCAGTTTGCTGTCCCTCCAATTTGTATCATTTAATGCAAAATCTTCCCGACAAGTCTTCTGTTTGGTGGGGAAGACAGGATCATGGAAGTACTTTGCTGGGCTCCTAATTCCCCTAGCTGTCCTCGTGTTGATATGACACCTGATGTACCAGAGCAGCATGACAGTTAAGATCAGCATTCACCAGCAGATAATACCAGTAAAGATTTTATTTCCTATTCTAATCAAATGTGGTATCACTGATATCTGATGACAATTGCTGTCTTTTTAATAATCCCCACTGTGGAAAGCCTTGAATACTCAGTTATAGTTGCATTCCTGGAATCATTTATTCTCTGCATAGAGATGCAGTAAGATGTCTGCTCCAGTTAAGCCAAGACTTAACTGTGCCCTGGGGAGTCAACCAGCCAGCTACTGAATCTTTATCAAACTGACACGGGCGGCCCTCATCCCTGGTAGGGAGATCAAATACCCCTCACAGGAACACAGTATTCTTTCAGCCTTTCAGCATCACAGTGTAAACTGGAGCATGCATTGGCTTGCTGGCTGGGCACAAAGGGAGGGAAGCCTGCAGCCGATTACCTCTGCCCCTACCAGCTGTGGCAGTGAGACTGTGCTGCAGGTTCCAGGGATTGTGGGGATGTATTTGGACAGCTGCAGAACATGAGCAAGAGGAAGAAAAAGGGCTGTCTCCAGGCAAACATGTCCTGATTTATAACGGAACTATATTTATGTTAGTCGTAACCACATTATTCAATGTAATTGGGGTCAAGAATTGAACGAGTCTAAAAGAATGCAAAAAATAGTTTCAAAATTCCTATTATAAATAAAGACCTGGTTTAGAGGTTTTGTGAGAACTCCAGAAGTTGAAAGCGTAGCAAACCCCCAGTGTTTTCCAAAAGACAATGCCAGAAAAACCACATGAAAATTCATCTCAGTGGACACTGACTGTTTTCAATTTATTTTTTATTTTTTGGTGCTTGTCAGTGTCTCATGCTGCCCTCACTGTCATTTTACTTCACGCTATTTCTGTGCAAGATGCCCAGTTCAGTATTGGTGTCTTGTAATACCAGTCAAGAGCAGGGACTTGCTGTTCATAGTTGCCAGGAGTGAATTTTCCTCCACTCACCATGCCCCAAGGTATTAGCAGTTGTCAGTCAAACAAAGTGATGGCAGTACCCTCCAGTCTTACACTGTGTTTGTTAGATTTTCAGCTGGGAAATGTATGTATTTCCCCTCGGCTGCATTTTGCAAGGCTGGCCCCCAGGCTGAGGCACTATGTTCTTCTCTCCTTTACATTTATGTGCTACCCGAGGGCAACATTGTCTGAAGAGTTCCTACTATTTGCCTGAGTTTTTTTGCATCTTGCTTCTTTGCTTGTGCTCTGTCTGGTAGGATAATACTGAGCCCATAGTGAAAGCTGTGCCTGGGCACAACTTTTGAGACATGAAATTTACTGTGTTTAGCTCTGTCTAAAAGGATGTTTCTCCCATCAACGAGACCTCTCCTGACTATTGTTTCTCTTCATAGTTTTCAAGCGAGTATGAAGTCACCCCTCTTCCCCAAGCCTTCTCTTTCCACCTACTCCTGTCTTCTTCCATGGTACTCTGAAGAAACATTGACAAATTCTTCTCTGCAATTGACTTTTTATAGTTGTGTTGCTACAATTAAAGAAGTTGTCTTCATTTTGACAAAAAAAAATCAGAATGTGGCTTGTAAGCTATAGTAATGCTGACATTTTCTATTACAGTTAACCTTTGCTCTCCAGTTAAAGCTGTATCTCAGACCTAAGCCAAGGGTCATAGATAAAACATCCCTAGGTTTTTTCCACCTCTTAAACTGAGTTGCATCAGTGAACCATTAACTTAGTAGATTATTTACTGTTACCTTTATGGAAGAAATGCATACTGTACTTTTCCTGCATTGCTCAGGTTTGATTTATGTACGGCCTCAGTTCTATACGTTCCTCAGTGAAGCAAGGCCTTCATACCGCAGCAAAGTAAACAGGCAGCTGAAACTTGCCTGAACAGTAGTCAAAACTTACAGTAATTCACATACTTTTGTCCTCATATCTTTTCTATTTAACATGCAGCACTAACAGTCCTAGTTTGCACTGGGGAAAAACTAATTACAGCAACATTAGACTCAGATAAGTGTTAGCCTCAAGTTAAACTGCAAAGGCTGGGATCTGAGCTGTGCCCAGATCCTATGGGGAGCCGTAGCCAATTAATTATAGCTCCCTGATCTGAGGACAGGTTACAAACTGGCCCCAGCACTGATTAGAGCAATATTAAAGAAAAGATTACAGCATCTTGGGGGCTGCTCTAATCAGGACCAGCTGCCGGTGGCCACTGGGGCCTGCCAGAGCATGGCTTGTGTTGGACTGCACCCCTCTGTGCCCTTGCTGTGGCCTTGCAGGGGGCTGCAGGAACTGGTTGCACCAAGTCTCTGGCAGGATAAAATATCCAGGCTGAAAACAAGTGAGTTCTTTCAAAGGAGGCAGCACACGGAAGTGGGGAGGCCATGGGCTGACTAAATCTTCATCCTCCCATTGGGCAGCTCAGCAGGAAGAGATAACAAAACAGGAGACATCCGCTGGTAGTGACCAGCTTTTCTGCTCTCTGACTAGCAAATGGAGTCTTCCTGGCATGATTTTCCACTTCCTCCCAGTCTCACCAGCCTATCTTTGAGAGTCAGATTTTGCAGTAATTTTGGGGAGGTGGACTTCCCTATTTCTTCTCCTGCACACTCCTCTTTGCTGTTGCCAAACATTATCTCCCCTCCCAGCACATTGGAGCTCCCCAAAGCAAAGGGAGTGGAGTGTGAGGAAACCGAGGGATTTGTCTGACTCAGCTTCATTTGGTCTTTCAATCAATTGAGAAACAAATGTGATATCCCCCTCCACTCCCTATTGACTGGGCCTGTGCGCGTAGGTCAGGCATCTGGAGCTGGATTTTCCAATGGTTAGGAAAGAGCTTAATCCTTAAGAGGAGATTTGTAGGGAGGTGCGGAATAAAAGGGATAGGTTCTCGATACCCTTACAGTGAGAGCCAGGAGAGAGGTGATTCACTCAGCAATGCTAGTAGCCTTCTACAGACACCTTTTAAAGGAGGCCAGAGCTCCTAGAGAAGGGCAGTACAAGCCAGCTAGAGATGCTTTTATGCTGTTTACATTGACTTCGGCTGTTTTCTTGACAAAGCAGGGCTTAGTGCTCCTTTCATTCTGTATTGTGAGGAATGATAGGCTTAATCTGTTTTGACAAGCAAGTTTAGTTCTGCACACCATTACTGCTTTGCTAATGGGGATAGCTGGGTCTAACAGCAGTGTTAGGGGTGCAGGGTAGGAGCTTGACTCTGCTGCTCTGTAGCATGTGGTCTGATGGTACCGCAGAGGCTCTGCATGCTCTGAGCACCCCCAAAGGGCTCCAGTCCTGACTACTTTCAGAAGCCGATTCCCTGTGGCAGTGGAAAAGTCTGGGGACAGCACTGCCAGCTGCTATCTTGCTACATCTCGCATGCCAAAAGTGGCACAATTTCTGGGGGCAGAGGGGAAAAAGAGGACAGAGAAAATGTTGGAATCTCACTGTTTTCCTCCTACACACATCAGCCTTTAAGCACAGGGCTGCTGTGCATTGCGCAGCACTGTTTAGCTTGAGCCTGGGGTGTCCAACTGTGTCAGGGCTGCCACTGTCTTTAGTGGCTGCCACTCTGTCTTTAAGCACCAGATTATACCACAGACCCCAGAGGCTAGCAACAAACTAAACTTGGGCTGCTTTTCTTCCAACACCCAAGAGTACACCACCCTCTTCGATACAGGTCCAAGATTTCACATCTCTCAGCTGTGATGTTTTCTTGCCCTCTGGCCTTTGACTAGATGGTGCTGCCCAGACCACTCAGCAGCTGAGTAGTGGCTCATGCCCTTTTGCCCTCCAAACATCCCGGTACCCCTTGAGTGCTCAGGACACACAGTACCCTCCATGCAGAGCCCATCTCCCTCACCCTGCACTGTCAGGACATAGGCATGCACAGGTAGAATGCCCCTTTCCATGTTCTACAACCAGTGTCAGCATTTGCAGGGCCCCTGCCAGCAGCCCCCATCATCCCTACATACTCTGCCACTCCCTATCCACCACTTTTGGCATTGTCCAAATGGAGTGCAGCCCCAGATGCTTCCTCCAGACAGCTTAAGAAAGGCTAACTCAGATTACTGTATAGATTTCCTTTCCCTACCCCCTCCAAAGGAGTATATCAATATCTGCACCTGTATGGGAGAAGGCATTGTGCTCTCAAATCCCAGTCCCCCTTTGGCCACCATGAGTTGTGTATGGAGATGTTTTAGTAGGTGAGGCAGAGGAAGCTGTCTGAGAAGGGAAACAAAAGCTCTCTGAGTGCATGAGACCTTAATTCAATATAGCTTGTTCCTAGTCAAACTCAAAAGTCTAATTCATTGAATGGATGTAACACCCTTCTCTTTTCTCTTTCCCAGCCTAGATACTCTTCACTCAATTTAAAACAGCCCATATCAGTGGATCTTAATCTAGTTGGGTGCCACAGTAAATTATGGTAGGTGAATTTTAAGCAGCCCTAAAAGCACTCACTGAATCAGCTTTAAAATCATTTTAATTAGACCAGTGTGTCTTTGTGAGTGGTTGATGCATTTTGGTCCCAGCTGTGCCATGGTTCTGTGTTTCAGCCCTGACCTTGCTCTAGCCATGCTTAAGCACCCTTTTTAAAGACTCCTCTAGATGTAGCACTCTTGTGTAGTGCAGCATGGCTTATGGTAAGGTCTTAGAGGAAACAGTTCAGTCCTATCCTTCATGCTCACAGTGTTGTTCATAATCAGTGTCAAGATAACAATCTGCTAGTGTTTTTTCAAAGGAATGAAGCTACAGTTTTCCTCTGCATGACTTTAGCTCTGAAGAGGAGTTTGTTTTGCCCCTTATTACAATAGCCAATTGCAGGGTTGAGCAAGATGATGAAAACTTTGAGGTCATGTAAGGTCAGGAAGAGAAAGCCCATGTGGCCTTAAGTGTGCTTAACAGGTGAATTTTAAGTGCCTTTTTCCTTCCCTGGAAGACACAAAGAATTCAATTCAATTCCGCTTTTCCCATGGTTTAAACCTTCCTATTATTTCCATTATTATTGTTTTATATTTTCTTCTATTCTGTGCCTCAGTGTGTGCATTATTTTTAGCTGCTGGTTGCTCTCTCTTGTAAGCATACAATGACATGAAAAAATCTTCAGCTGTAGGACAAGACTCATAGATGCAGTAAAAGAGGCATCTGCATTGCTAGCTCTGTTCATGGTGGTACTGTCCTCTGACAGACAGCTCAGTCCCCTGGAGTGCATGTGTAAGTAGTCCTTGAGACTCCAAGGTATCTCTTGGGAGAAAGGCAAACTAGTCTTCGGGCCATTCTTCCTGTGCAGGGTTCATGGCATGGCCTAGATTTTTTTCAGAATTTTTCTTCCAGAATTTTATAAAGGGAGAACATTGTTTTTCAGGAAATTAGATGTTTCATGTTGACCCTCACCTCTCACAGAGGATTGGGCTGATTGTATTAATTGCTCAGACTCTGCAGGAAGCAAACTTCGGCTGTGTACCACAAACAAGAAAACTCATGCTCTTTAAAGCTTCTCCTTATTATATTCATTGGCATTCAAAAGAGTCAGGATGTAAATCTGTATTGAAAATGCAGAGACTAAAATTCTGAACACAGCATTTTTCTTTTGTAGATTTAATCTACTCTCATTTATAACCTAGCAGTTCCAATGAAGTCGGTAGATTAGATTTTACCCTACAGGAAAAAACACACAGAGATTCAGGATTTGCACAGAATCCAGTCCCCTGTAGTTTTTGCTTTAGTGAGCACAGTGACCTCTCTCCACGTCAAAGCTAGGAGTGGTGTACATCACCCTTCAAATACCTACTCTCCTAAAACAAATGTCGTTCTTCCTCTTGGAGGCCAGTGAGTACCAGTGGTTCTAAGCTTTCCTCCTCTGCCGCAATTTCTGTGGGTTTTCCTCTGTGAAAACTTCATCATTTCTAAGCTCACTATTTCTCTCAGTCATTCACTGTCTGCCTTTAAAAATAGTTTCACTTGTGCATTGCTCAATCAATGCTATTCTTATATTTTTCTATTTTTGGAGCTGGAATTTTAGACCTGTAAGATGATGCTGAGTAGTGGCCATTGCTAAGAATCAGTGAGCTCCAAGATCCTCGGAAATGGAGAGCGATTAGGGTGACTCCTCTTCTGCCTCATTGCCTGCCAGACCTTGCAAAGAGCAAGCTCACTTCTGCCCCAAAAGCGGGCTTAGGTGAGGTGTTAAAGGCTGAGCACCAGCACCGGAGCCATACCAAATCACCTGAAAATGTTGGCCTGGATTTTTCAAAGCATAGGTATGTTTTTCTATTACAGTCCATTTTTCCTGGGCTTGGAACTGGAAATATGGCAGAGATAGTAATTCAATGTAAGCAGGATGGTGGGAAGCCTCAGACTGTCTGTGTAAAGGGCACCCAGCTTGTCTGTGCCTGCTGTGGGAGGCATGTGTGCATGTTGAAGACTTGAATGCAAAAGTCCTTTTGCATGTTCGTGCAAAGTCTGGTTAGCGTGTAGGATGGGCATGAATGAAGTGCATGCACTTGTATGCATGTCTACTGGTGCTCCTAGTCTCAGGGGTCGCGTCATTTAAAGTTTAAAATGGTTAATAATGTTTTCTATTTTATTTTGGTATAAATAAGGAAGTGCAGTGAGCAGCCATCTTTACAGTCAGCCATTTTCAGTTCCCCTTTTTTTCTGATCCACCCTTGGACACGAGAACTCCTGCGAGCGCATGCAGCTCAGAAGCAGTCCATGGTCACTTCAGAAGTCATATGAGTCATTTAGTTGACCAGATTTTACTGGAAGTCACTGTTCTGATTTCAGTAACAGAAGTATGCAAGTAATGGAAATAATACAGAATTTAAATGTTAGCTTTTTAATTTGATTAACAGCAGGATCCATTTTTTGCTATCACTTTCACACAATACTTTCAAGTAATTTTTTGGAGTTCCTTAATTTTCACATTTCACTGCAAATTTGTTGCTATAGCTCTGATACGATTACATTTGAATTCAGCATGTTAGACAATGGTAGGATTACATCAATTAGAGTAGAGAAAATCACGACTCTAGATGCAGTGATGAAGGGTAGAATAGGAAATAGTGCTGAGAGATAAGCTGCACCACAGCTGGTGCAGCAAGACAACTGCTCAGTTACAGAACAGTTGAAAATAATGGTTAGGAAAGATGTGTTCTGTGATTGAACCCCACTCACTGCTTGTGTGATTTCAGAACTAAAGTAATAGATCCTTGTACATGGAATGTTTTTGCACAGTATAGGTCGTACCCCATTTTTGTGAGATCCACGTAACAGGTGTTTATCGTATATGGCTGATACTGAAGAGCAACCTGCCTTTAGGATAAAGGCAAATGATCCTGCATTTAAAGTCAAAGGTCCCAGGCAGGAGAAGGGGAAGTGAGGTCACAAAAAATGACCAACACTTGACTTGAATTCCAGTGAATTCAGCTGCATTAGCATAACGCTTCCTTTGAGGGAAAGTATGTAACATCTTTGCAATGTGTTGGACTTCCCAGTGGCATCCAGTTGCACAAGATGAGATCTACTGCTTACCTCCTAGTAGCATTACTGTATTGCTAATAGCATGACTATTCTAGTTCATTTACTAGAGGGCCAGATTTTTTAAGCTAAAAATCAGGGATTCAAACCCAGTGTATAAACCATCTGGTCTTTCCTCAGGAGACTGCATGAATAATCAATGATGTTAATCATGTGAACAGATGCTGAAAGATTAGATTTTTTTTCTCCGCCAGTATAAAGATTCCTTATTAGCATGGCAAAGTAGTTTTGTAATGCCTTTATCAGTTCTCAGAATGATACGCATTGTTCTTCCCATGCATGGTGAGCATATCTGCCTATGGGGACTGTCTCAGTATTGTGCCTATTGAACATCTCTTGACTTTTGCTTGTTAAAGTATGTGCACGGTAGTTGTGATTTTTCTCACTTTCTGGTAATTCTGGGCTAACTTCACTAGAGCTGAGCTAAATTGAATCCTGGCCATATTTCCCTCTGTATGTGTTGTAATAATCTCTTCCTCCTCCCTTTGCCTGTCATGTCTCTTCACAGTCTGCGACCGCTGGCCTCAGCTGCTCTAGAGCCCGTTTATTGCAGTTTTGCAGCTCACTGACAGGCTGGGTGCAGCAGCAGACCAAGAAAATATGGCAAAACCCAGAAAAGAGAAAGCAGGTTTATTTGATGAGTTTCTAACTTTAATATATGTAAGATCAAATGTAGTTAAGAAAACCCAAGCTATTGGGAGGACAATCCATGCAGAAGATACTCTTGTCACCGAAGTAAATTGCCAGGTTCTGGTCATTTTTGGTAATAAAAACAGATCTGTCAGCTCTGACTAAACTGTCAGTAATCAACAAATACACAAGGGCTGAATATGGCTATATGGTGTCTTTCAAAAGGATGGAAAGTACAGTTTTTCTTAAAAATGTTTTTATTTTGTTTTTAACATTTTACATGCATTTTCCTCATCAGTCTGGGTCCAGAATTCTCTCTTAAGAGGTTCAAATGAATGCTGCATCTGAAAATGGCACTTGTTAACTTTTACAGGCTAACTTCTACAGGGTCTTAATAATATTCTCAAAGGAGTAGCCACTGATAAGCAGGACCTACACGAGTGAAGTGTAGACCAGTGTTTAAAGCTGCACTGGCTATGTTTCCATTGATTACGCAACCCATTCAAATCTATAGAAGGTCTGCGTTCATTAGCAATTGCTGTCTGATATCAAACAAACACAGTAGCCCGAACTTCAGATGCCAGAAGTCAAACCACAGTCAGACTTGAGAACAGAAAGTACAATACATAGAGAGGGATTTTGAAATGCTGTTTTAGTGAACTTTTCATAGCAGTGAAAATGATGTAACCATTTAAGGAGTTCGAGGTACAGCATGTCAGTTGCTGAAATGCTTAAAAATAAACCACAGCACACTCGTTTTCACAGACTGGGAAATCGAAGTGCAGAAAAGTGAAATGACTTGGCTGGGGAAGCACAGTAGCCTCTAGCAGGTCAGGACCATATCCCAGTTGTCCAAGGCCTGCTGCTTTCTGTGCAGCATTACATCTTGTATAATAATTGCAGTCTGTTGTCATTTTTCTGCTTTTTCTCAAGTGGGAGGGCTGTAAGAAATAGCTGTTTCACTTGCTAGGTGACAGTTTTCTTTACTTCTCACTAGGAGAGATGAGTTACCAGAAGTGCCCTACAGAGAGAACAGTACTTGTTGCTGGGAAGTTACATGTTCAAGTGTCCAAGCCCCAAACCACAATGTACTATTTACTTTAGACAGTCATGCGATAACGCGTTTCTTTCTGTTGTAAGCTGTTAAAAATAAAACAAGGATGCAGAAAATAAATGTTAGGACAGAAGGAGCGCCCTGACTTTCCACATAGCTAAAACAGCAGGGTGGCAGCCCTTGGAGCCGAACAAAAGTATAATTCAGGGAGTGATTTCTTTTTGCCCAGATTCAAAGAAATCATCACACAATTTCCATACCTTTTTAAAACTAATTTTTAAATCAGGCCTGTTCTGAGTGTCATGTTGGATCCTGACATGTGACTAGGAAGCAGCTATGCAAAACTGTATCTGCTTGGCTCATGTCTTCTGTTTGCCACCTAACTCTTGGTCAGGTTGAAAGCTGAGCTTAAAGTGGGCGCTGTGTCATTGGGCTTGATCTGAAAGTTCTCTGGGGCATATGTGCTGAGTTCATTGTAATTCAAGTGAAGTAGGGTGGTTAAGGGCAACTGATGAAGAGCCATGTCTTCATCTATATTATGGCATGCTTTATGTGACAATTACCATCCTGGACAATTATATACTAAAAGCAGTGATTTCTTCAGCTAAAGTTTGGTGATCCAAGCAGCTGCTGTGAAAGACTTCTGCCAGCTGTGTGCTGGAAATAAGGAAGGAGAGATGGGCAGCAAGAAGGGACATAAAAGGTACATTTTTCCCAGGATTAAAACATCTCCTCTTTGGGTATTGTAAAATAAATCATGCCTAGTGCTGGTTCCCAATAAGAACGTAATACAGTGAATGGTTGTCAGTAATTTGAAATAGGAATGATTGTCACTAATTAGCTCCTGGCCTCAGCATAGAACCTGTCTTCTCAGGGTAACAGCTGTACGCTGTAGGTACTGTTTGTTACGCATATTGGAAGTACACTTGCAGAAACAGGGAGGTTACCTCCTCCTCACGGGGTTTATATGAACACATTTCCAAGGCAAGTGACTGAAAAGCATCTTGCTCCAAAGCAGGCTCTTAAAGGGTTTCACACTGTCTGAGCAGATGGAAACCGCCACTGCTACCACTTCTGCTCTGTGGGACGGAGCATGTTGATCTGCACAGGGGCAGAAATTACTATCTCTTATCGCCATAACTTACATGTGACCAAGAGGGCGGATGCTGTAGCCCAGCAGGTGCAGAAGATTCCACGATGTGTTATCTCTAGCCACGGACTGTCCTGTTTCCAGGAACACTCTTCTGATGGAAGAGATAAGAGCCTGCCAGTAACTTCTCTTATGTGAAGGAGTCAGCAAAAGTGTCTTCATCAAAATGGCTTTGTAATTGCATTAGTTTCTAAGAAGCATAGGAGGAAATATAGGTACAGCTGTATGTCATGCCCTACTTTTTTACATATTCTTGTTAGGTAATTGTATCATATTTGCCGTCTAGCTGATAAATTAAATGTATTATGAAATGGTACACAAATAAATTCGCAAATGCGAATCGGCAAACCTGCTGAATCCAGTGAGATACTAGAAAGTGTGAAGACGGTCACTTTTTCTCGAGGCTGAAAGGATCAGCTGCCAACATTTCAATCTGTGCATGATTTGAATCTTTTTTTAGAACAGGATGGATCAAAGATACCTTACAGTGTATAGTAATTAGCCTACATTAGGAATTCCCCCATAATCCAACCCAAATCAGCACAAATGTACAGAAAGATCCATTTATACATTATTCTTTAAAATAATTTGAAACAAAGAAGTTTTTCAAAATTTCTGTGCTGAATTTCAAGGCCCTCTGTTTTGTGGTTAGCTCTAGGTCTCTGGCATCTTTCCAGGCTGGAGCTGAATGAACACTTTGGGGTTTTGCAAGCAGGAAAGTGTGGACACTAAGGGATAAGGGCCTGATCCAAAGGCCATTTTTTCCAGTTGGCCTAGAACATTTCCATTAGGCCAAAATAATTAAGGCCATTGTACCACCCTGCAATGTCCAGACAACACTGAGATCTTGCTGCGTGTAACTAAGTGCATTCAGCTCTTCACAACAGCCCATTTTGCCCTGTGTTAGCCCCCTGGCAAACACTTTCACTGCTTTTGTCATTATCTATAGTATCCTTCTGGGGACTAAGGTGCAGGCAGGCATAAACCAAGAAAAAGCGAAGAAACACAATTTGCAAATGAGTTGGGATCCCTGCAAGTGAATGGAAGGTCATTGTTTCTAGACCATGTTCCTGAGCTACTTCTAATCAGGCTGTGTCTGGGGTTTCTGGGATTCTGTGGTGAATGAGTCAGGTGATACACTGGTATGTGAGGACAGGTAGCTGTGGGCATTACAGCGTTCTCAGAAAAATTCTAACAGGGGATTAGTGTTGCAAATTGCTGTTTAGGCTACCTCAACTCTATTGTTGGTTATTATTCCCTATCCCCCTCTTCCTCTCTCAGATTTAACTTCTGGTATTCCCTCTAGAGAGCACCTCCTAGAGACGGAGTCTGTCCATTGCTTTGGCCCCTAGTTGGAGTGGGAATTTGCTTTCCCCATCTGTGCTCAACGCTAACACCATGAGTCAGGTTATGCACTGCTTCTGCTGCTTTTGAAAGAAGAAATTAATCTTGATTCTGGAAATATTGCACTCCTGGGCCAGCTCTTGCAGAGCGTTCTTGCTGTCATGTGGAGTAATGGGAAGGATTGGAGAAATAGCCAGGGGTCTGAAATACACAGTCGTGAGACTTGCCAAGATGCCTGACTGCTCCAGAGGGGCAGGCTAAGTCCAGGCTTTCGATGGCTGACAGATCCTGAGTGCCCAGACATTCACCCCATCCCAGAGCTGCTGGAGGAGACCCTACGGTTGCTACAGCCTTGACAATCAGCTGGTTCTGTGGAGGACAGCCACAACCCCCAGATCCTGTTCAGGCCACATACAAAAGCTCTGTGTGTTGCAAGAGGACTACAGACCACCCTTGGGAACCATTGATGGGCAGCTTCCCGGCCTCCTGGCCCCACAGCATCACCCTGAACTCATAATTTTTGCTGAGCCAGAGGCCTTCCATGAGTTAGCCTGAAATGAGAATGCTTGTTTTCCTCTTGCACTGAGTAAGAGACTGACAATATCTAATTGTCAATACCCCTCCCTTGAGAGACATGCAACAGCGTTGCTCCTCAGGGCATATTCCCCTCTGCTGTATTTAGAACAGTTTGAAAAGACCAAATTTTAAAAATAATAATCTTTCCAAAAACTCCCCACCCACCAGCACTCCCCTGCCAAATTTCAGTTTGAAGAAAATGAAAAAGGACAAGTTTATACACTCTGATGAACGGGAGTTCAAAATGGAACCTGAACATCATAATTCTTGCAAATGTACACTGATAATGGAAAGCAGTGGTGATGATGGCATTGTGCCCAGAGGGGCCCTTTGTTGTAGATGCTTTTGGTGTTGCTTCTTTTTGCAGTTTATATTAAAGGTGAAAACATCTGTTTTCTTCAGTGTTTATGACTACTTTCCTCCCTCTTAGCTTATCGATGGAAATTTTAAATAAATCTACACATCAGTATGTCTGCAATATTCTTAACTGCAAATCACTTGCACAGTGAGTTTAGCTATTTTTCTGTTCATGAAACTCCCACTTTCTGCAGATGTTATTTCTTAGAGTTATTTGTGAATATTTGCCACAAAAGACCAAGTGGACAGTTGTCAGACTTTTGCTGCTCCTATTAAGTATTTGTAAAGGAAGGGTCACCTAAATAGATGGCATTATCTGTTCCCAGATTTCATAGACAGTATTTGCCCTGTGTATGCACACTAAATCTAAAGTGAATGATAATATCAAATTATTTAATTGGCTTACAAACACTTGCTTTAGAAAATCAAAGGAGGCTGAAATGTCGTGATTGGAGGTTTCTTTAAAACTTACATGAACAGAACTCTTTGGTGCAAATTGCCTCAAATGCCATGTAGGGAGCTTGAAATTGGGTGGGATGAGAATGGCTTTGAATTTGTAAACAGAGGTGTGGATGCGGGGTTGCACAGTACTTGCACTGATCAAATTTAGTGATGTGAATTTTGCAGCTTGGAATCAGTCATCTTTGTGCAAACTCCACTGTGGTACTGTAATACTTATTCAGCTCAGGTCCAGGCAGTCATTTCTAAATGTTTGTTTGTGCCACTATGATTTGACATCAGGTAATAGGTATTTTACCTAATCTTGTAATTAAAGGCAGAATTTAATCTTTAGATTTCATAAGGCTATAACAATTACCTTTTACCCATGCACATGAAATACTGCATCAGGCAAATCTATAATTAGTTAAAACTAAAACAAAGTGCATTTCTATTATTAACAATATTGCATAAAAGTCTCAGTGCCATAGCTGAAAAATCAAAGCCAAGTAACAGTTCAGAGACAGTTGCTGCTATAAAACTTTTGACCTTAGTTACCGAATGTACATACAAACAAATAAACTAACCAGACAGAGATAGTCCCCTAGGAGCAATCATGATTTGCAAAATTTTGGGGGCTTTTAGCCAACCTGTAAAGTTGATGAAATAAAAAGTTTGCCTGTGTATGCCAGCTCATTAATCAGTGCCCCTTTTCACTAGCTGAAAGGCTGGTTTGTAGATTTGCTTCTACTCAGGGCATCCGGTTTTGCATCCTTTCCAGTAAATATTGCTGACTTGAAGGCTCCAGGAGTCAGGAAGTGTTTTGCTGAAACATCATGGACAGCACTGTGTATCTTGCAGTGATAGCTCTGTGAAAGGCCATAAGTCCAGTCTTGCCAGTTGTATTCTTTAGATACACCTGTCCTCTTGGATACCTATTGCTTCATGTTGGCTTAAAATATTGCTATGCTATATTGTCAAATCTGGGACCCCTCGGATAACCAGTTCCAAAGAAATTTCTTCAGTAATGTTAGAGGTCTTTGATGGTAAGCATTGCTTGTTCAACGGGTCTCAAGTATGCCTAGTTAGTTCTCAATATTCCTGTGTTGATTCTTCTGCTTATTGTTAGCCTCTGGCCTTGGCACATCTCACTTGGAGTCCTGAGGATTATTTCGATGACGGTTTGTGTTAGTCTCCATAATTCAAGTCTTCTTGCAGTCAGATGCAATCATGCTCCAGTGATCAGCAGAAGTGGTCATTATTGAACCTTACATGTTTTTTCCATCTTCAGCATAAATTTTTCTTTGACAGCATGCTCATTCCCAAAGCCCCTTAAAGTCCCCTTTGAAACACATATTAGAGGCTTAAACTTATTGTCTGCCTTTTACATACTGGGGTATGTAATGGTGCATAATGGGGACAGTTCAGGGTAGGGTTTTAGGAAGTGACAACTCCTTAGTGTCTGTGAGGACACATAGGACCTGTTAAGCTTGTTTTCCAGAGCATTGTTCCCAGCTAGCACTGCCTACCAACTCTGGAAACAGGGCTTTGTATCTCTTAGCCTGAACCCCCTAAGCTATGGGAGAATCATAAATATGAGCCTCAGTTATCTGCTACGCAGCACCTACATGGTGCAGCTGAAATCAGAGCTGTGGTGCCTCTGACATCCCTCTTCAGGACATCTGTTGGAGTATGTGTTTGAATAGCTATATAACATGCCGATCTTATCCCATTTCAATACACATCTACTCAAAGAATATTGCAATTGACTTACATAAGAACTAGACAAAACATTGCCATTTAAAACTCATTCACGTTATTAAAGCATGAACAGAATGATCCCTTTATTCACGTTTTGGTTCAGACACTGTGTCATCATGAGGCATAGGCAGTAAAATAGACAAGCAGATGTTAGGAAACCAGCTCAGCAAAAAATTATTTAAAAGTTTACAGAAGGTCTTCCCATGTTCAGGTGCACGGAGGATGATGTGAGGATGCACACAGTGTGAGGCTGCCTCTGGCTCTAGACCCTAATCACTGGGAGTGGAAGGGAAGAAATGAGGTGACTGTGGGTACCCACTGTGAGCCACAGAAAGGTGCTGGGATGTAGCTGTAACCCTAAACGAAGTGCCAGCAGCAGAGGGGTAACACAACTGAAGAAAGCATACTACAGCTTCCCCCCCCCCCCCCCCCCCCCCCTTTTTAAGTACAAGCACACTATTTCTCTGTGTTTTGGGGCAAATCCTGTCGTTCCCTTTGCCCAGCCCCTGGGACTACTCCTGGGAGAATAAAGGGCTTAGAAAGCTTGGGAAAGTAGTCCCACATCCTTGCAGCTAGTTACTAAATCCTGTAGGCAAAACTGGAGAAACACAGGCTTTGTTCTGGAGCAAGAGCAAAGGGCCATCTTCTGCCCTTTACCCAATAATGTTTATTTCCCCAAGTGCTAATCTGAATTAAACTTTTTCACAAGCTATTTTTGAAGTAAATCACCTCACCAAGCTTCGATATGGGAGTCTTGTGAGCTAGGCTTTGAAACAGCTGATTGCTATAACAAAAGGTTAAAGTGTCATGCATAAAAATGACCCTTTGCCTTCAGAAAAACACCACACAAAGCAACCTACATTTTGTCCACCTAATAAGATACATATGGAGCTTACATCAATAAGCCTTTAATTGTATGTGTGTCTTCACTAGCTGTGCTGTGACTTGTTTGGGCTGTATAAACTCTTCAGAGCCCTGTCCTTGTATATTTGTGTGAAATGTCTTGCACACCTACAGAGCTGTATATAAAAAAACAAATCCTAATCCTCATCAATAATCAAAGAAGGGAGCAGCTGCATGCTGTACTTTGGCTGACCCTGGCCCAAGTGAGCTAAAGAGAAGAAAATAAAAACCCTGTATATGGCACTGTGAAGTAGTAGACAAGTGTCTCAGCTCCTGTCTGAAATGATCCGCCTACCTGCAATGCTGCAAAAACATGGAGGATTTTTCTTCCCATCAGTAACAGGGTGTTACACCAAGTGCCTCCCTGGTTCTGCAGATCCTTGTGGCCTGCACAGCCTGTGAAGGGCTGCAGCAAAGCACATGCATGGGTAGGTCCAAGGACAGGCACTGGCCCAGGAGGGGAAGAGGCAGGATGACTCCAGAAGTGCACCTGCAGCCTGACACAGCTCCGAGGATGTGAATGTCACTTCTTTCAAGTGGGCATCACTTTGTTGAAGCCAAACTTCCCATATGGCCATTTCCACAGGCTACTCTGTGTGAGGCTGGAGTTCTTGGGACGACACAAGGTGTGAATTTGCTCTACTTTGCCTTCACTGCCTGCCAATCTTTGACTGTTTTCAGCCCTCGCAGGGATAGTGGATATGCACAATTTCACATGTTCCACCACAGCTGAATTTTCCATACAAATCCCCACTTTACAGCTCTCCTGTGCTCTCGAAGATGAGAAATGATGTTCTTGCCAGTTTAACCATGTAAACTTCATCATAATCTGAGTTTGGGAGAGAATTAATAAATCCCAGTGCATGTTTCCTGGGAAGGAATTCTGGTCTGTTTTCAAGGCGATGATGCAATCTCATTGATGGAGTGAGAATAACTTTTCTTTCAGTCCACACCTTGGGTTGCACATTAGTTACGTAGAACAAGTGAAGTATTCCCAAGAACACCAACAGAAGAGCAGTAATTTTCCTTCTCTCCTTTTCCCACCATTCTTAAATCTTCCCTGTTCTCCCTTTCAGCTTTTAAAACAGCATGTACTGCTTTATTTTAAAACTTAAATCCTTCCATCAGACCTCTTCTGCTGGCTACATGCCTGTCTTCCTTCTGCCTGCTGCACTAAAAATAATGCTGTGATCATGCCAGCAACAGTTGATAGGGGACCAGCTTATAGGACTGGCTGAATCAGCAGTATGGGGAGCACCAAAGTAGCGCTGTTACATTGCTACCTGAGAAGTGATGCAAACTTCTAGCTCTTTTATTTTAAAACCTTTTCTTTGTCTCTAAACAAGCATGCAGTTAACATCTGTCCTGCAGAGTAGCCTTTTTAGCAAGGAGTAGTTACACTTGCAGAGAGTTTCAAAGTTTACAAAGTTTTCTTTTCCCCTCTCTTTACCACACCTTTCCTAGTGCCCTTGTTTTCCTTTTTCCCTAAATAGGAGGTAATTCAAAGTTGATCTCTTAAGGTTGCATCCAAAATGCCACAGATTTTTCAGGATCCATGGACAATCCATTTTCAAACTGATTTTTTTTTTTTAATAGAAATATTTATTCTCCTGCAGCTGCTTCTCAAAGACTTAAGGCAGTGGTTATATGACGAAGTAGGTAACTTTTAGTCACTTTGGTTAGGGAAGCAGTTCACCCGTGGCTTTTTGCACTATTTTATTTTTTTTGTGGTCTGAACTTGCTTGTTAAAACTGCTGTAATTCACTATTAAAGCTAGAAAACTATTTCATAAGTACATAAGCACTACATGACATATCTTCCTATGTGCTGTAGGTTGTTATTAGTGCCTTTGTTGGATGGCTTTTGTTCTCTTTACTCTTTCTTAGTATGATCTGTGGACTGGCTCTCACTTTGGGATAAATCTGAATTGCAGTTTTAGAATATGGAATTAAATTCTGTGTCTTATTTGTTTGGCTTATTTCTTTGTTGTGAAGCTATTAGTACCTCACTCATGCTGTAAACCATACTTTATTAAAATATATATTGAATAATATACAATTCAACTATGTTGAGATAAATATTCACCCACTGGTCTGTCCCTGCTGCCTAGTGGTCTTCAATTGCTGTTCACTAACTAAAGCCCCATTGGGTCTTACTTGCTCTTTTGCTTTTCTTACATAATGTCCTGGGGATGCAGGTAGTCAGTGAAGGGCAGCATAAAGCCAAGTCTAGCAGAAGACTTCTTTGGCCCCAAGACAATCTTCAAATCTTTGCTGTCATTCTTCTAGAGTGGCAAAGGCCATATGGCCAATTTACAATTTAGCATTTAGAGAGGCAAGGAGATAGACTCTTGTTATGTGGAGCTCACTTTATCTAGGAAATACTGGAATTTTGTGAAAATAAGTGGAAAATAAAGAATTCACAGTTGAAACCAATTTGGAAATGAAACATAACTTTATTGTTTATTTTGTATAAAATGCTGCCTGCAGTATCTTTTGAAGCAGTCTCCTGGGGCTAGCCTAAATCAGCTAATGGGCCTAATCAGAATGGGCCTTAGCTAAGGCACAAATTCCACTTTTAAATCAAAGCTTTCACTGGTTTAACTGACTGGTACAACTTTGTATGTAGATGTATACGAAGTAAAAGTACAAGACTGGATGTCTACTACTGCTATATGCATGCCATCACTGGTAGTTTAGATTGCGTGAGAATAGATTTTAAAAAGCATGTCTGATTTTTACTTTCAGTCCTCATATATATTGTTTTTTCCCTTTACATGCCCATCCAAGCTAATAACCTTAAGAGAAAAAATACTTTGTGTGAAGTGACAAAGCTGGGCAGCCGGGATGCCTTGGAGAGGCCACTGGGTTGCACCCCATAGCTCATGAGAGTTCAAATAAGAAATTAATTGAAATGGAAAATACATTCCAAAATGCTGAGAAGGAAGGAGTTATTTAGACTGAGTTACGGGGACAGCTTCATCTGGTGGGTGAGTGCTACCAATAAAAATGCTCACAGCATATAGTTCTACTGGGAGGAAATTAATGTTGTTTTTTGTGCCCTTTCTGTCATTGCGTTGTATGATTAGGCTGGTGAATAAGTGTATTTTCTTGGCGTTAGAGCTCATGAAAACCATAACTAAATGTTTGGTGATTTGCTAGAAGTAGGTTTCAAAGTGAGTAAAATTAAAATTAGGGTGACAATGGGACTTTGAATCTCACATTGTGTGTCTTTCTTTGGATAGGTCCTTGGGAGTGTATAATGCAAAATTCATCAGTGACAGATCAGCACTAAATAATCAAGTTAATTTGCCCAACCTCTAAAAGCTGAAATCTGCAAATCTAATTTCCTGTAGAGGCTTTCACTATTGTTTACAGCTGTACTGTAAAGCATATATGGATGTACAACAGGAGAGTCATCTGGCCTTAAATACAGTTCATTGTTTGGCTCAGGAGTGTCATAAAACTGTCAGCTAAGCTCTGCCATTGAACACTGAGTTGTCTATACTTTTGACAGGAGCTTGTCAGTGATTCCCAGTAAAAACTCCTGGAGGCCTAATAATTGTGAAAATGCTGAAAGAGAATTTTCACCCTCATTAAGAGTTAGAAATGGCTTGTATGTTAGTGAGCTACAGTCAAGCTATACACGCTCAAACTGCACAGAGCTGCCCCTCTGCTGTGCATACTGCTTGCCTTGCTTTGCCGTCCCGTCCTGTCCCGTCCCATCCCATCCCATCCCATCCCATCCCATCCCTTTGTAGTGCATGATCCACCCTTGGCACCACCATCTCACTGCTGTTTCAGCCAGGAGGGTGTATTGGGAGCTATAAGTATCCTTATTTTAGCTAGCAGAGGTGAAAGCTGTAACGAGTCCCCCAGTATTGCTGTGTCACCTGGTACAGGCACGCTGCCGTTTCTTAGAAAGCTCTCAGCTGAAAGGATACCCTAGAGGAAAGGGGGAGAGAGAGCTGGCTGTGCTGGCTGTGGCAGCATCTCTTCTGGAGCATGTGCAACACCCCGCACTCAAGACCTCTAGCTTTGCTCCTGAGCTCACAGCACGATCTCCAGGGCTCCCTCAGTTACCTGGGAAGTGGGTGACGGGTGCACCCACAGGGACAACTCCCTTCAGGCAGACGAAGGAAGTGACTCCAGCCTCCTACATCTTGGACAAGTGCTGTAACCACTGAGCTAGTGCAGGGAAAAACAGATGCTGCCCCTGCCAGGTTTGGGAGAAAGGGCTGGTGTCATTACAGCACCAACCTGCAGGCAAGGATGTGGGTAGTAGGCACTGTGTCTTTGCAGTCTGGTGGAAAGCACGCAACATGGTTAGGGTAAAAGATATGTCTTTCTTCTTGGTGTTTTCTATAAGCTAATTTAGATGGTTTGTTTCCCTGCACACTTGTCCTTCTTTGGTGTCTGTGTCTCTAAAGGCATTGTACAGGGAGCTGTACTCGGGGTTGCAGGTTCTGGTGGATGGTTGAGCTCTTAAAAGTCAGCATTACAATGGTATTTTGTGGATCTAAACCTTGGAGTGTGAGTCTTGTTTGCAAAAGTGATTTAAATGATCAAGTGCCTAAGAGTGCTCCAAACCACCAGAAGAAATACTTCTTGCCTTGAGTCCTTATGAGTACCGGTAGCAAATTTTCATCAGAAGAGGTAAGAATATGCCCTGTGCTGTAGAGCTTAGACCCAGCAAAGCAGACAACAGGTACTCGAGAGATCAGAGAAGGGAATCTGAATTTATTTTATTTATTTTATTTATTTGTATTTATTTTCTTTTTGTCTACATCTGAGTGCCTTTCAAAAACTTAAGGTCATTATTTAGAAGGAAATCAGTGGTAGAAGTAGAAGTACCAGTACTGTAACAGTCATTGCTGTTTTCATGTCTTTCTCAATTAATCCTCAAAAGTCCCTTCACAATATTTATTCAGTCTCTGAAAATAAGATTTTAAACTTGACCAAAGAGCTTACTAAGGAAGCAAATGCCTTCAAAAGAGGCTGAGCCCCGGAAGTGTCAGCTGTGATTCATTAGTGTCGTAGAGACACATAATCAAGCCGATGAGGACAGGGAAAGTTTCCATAACAGCAACAGTACTAAAATGAGACTGGAAGAGTTGTCATCATTGTTTGAAACAGACACAACCCCTAAGCAGATCACTATTATTTTCTAGACTCGTTGCAGTGCTCGAGGCATTGTGCGACTCACAAAGCCCCTCAGCCACCTCTTTCCCTTCCATTTCTCCATCATTGTGGAATTTAAATAGCCTGTTCTTCTCAGACAATAGATTCGTCTTTTTTTACCAATACTGTATTTATTATACTTGACATTTCTGCTTAAACAGAAGGGTCTTGATTAAAAAAGGGCAGCAGTCAAGTTTTCTTTATGAGACAAAGTAGAATTCCTTTTAAAGAATTAAACTGAGTAGATTTCAGATATTTGCATAACAGCCAGGCTTGTGTTCAGAGCAAATTCAGTAATTTCAGGAACAAATGAGTTTAAATTTAATTGCTGCTCATCTATCTATCTATCTATCTATCTATCTATTTATTTTAATTACAAAGGATTTTCTAAACACAGCAGTATGGCCGCAGCCTTTATGACTAGCTTTGGCTGCAGGAACAAGGCACAAAGTTTAGTGGTGGGCTCATAAAGACCATACTTCCCAATCTGGAAGTGTTAATCTTACTTGAGATACACTGGTGAGTCTGCTGGGAGCTACTCAGGGTTTTTTTAAAGTGCTAATTGAATATATTCTCTTGATGTTGTTTCCAGCAAGGAAACAGTTGGGAATCTTTTGAGTTGGGCATTGTGTTGAATTGAGTTAAAGTCAAGACAATGTTTCAATATCTCTGTTCTTACATGTGTTGGCTAATGCACAGGGATGGAGAAATGGCAGTATGTGCTTTATAGCCAGCAGTCTGTGGTTTACGCCCCATAAGCTGTAGATCACCCACGTTTCTGTTTGAGGCAAGCCTCAGCAAATTCAGGCTTGCAGGATTTCTTTATATGGTTTGCCATTCCAACCTGCTGAGTCCTGTTTGGGTGTTCAGGCTCATGTGAACTAGGAAGTGTCCAACTGATGTCAAAAGGAAACAAAAATAATTCATTTGGAATGTGATCCAAAGTTTACTGAAGCCAGTGCTACAGCCTCATGACTTCAAACAGTCTTTTGGTCAGACATGTCTTCTGTAATGTAACCAATGACGTTCACCTTCCTTGTGTGCCTGTCTGAATGCATTTCCCTCACCTAAGATGAGTAGGAAACATCTTCCCAAGGCAATCTCCTGAGTTGTGAAGTACTGCAGTAGAGTTTCCCTTTTCTATTAATTTTGTGGTGACCAGCATCCTAGAGGAACACGCCAGAAACAACCTGTTAAAATACAGGCTGAGGGCACCTGAACATAGTGCTAGCTGGAAGAGTGAGTTGAGGGCAAGACCCCAAAATCTCCAGGACTGGTAGCAAAATGCTACCTAGACACAGGGCAAGCATAACAGGAACTGACACTTTCACTGACAAGTGCAGAGGGAAGGTGAACTGAGGCAACTGATGTGTGTGACAATATGGAGGAGTGTTTGAAGAGGAGCTTAATGCTGCTCCAAGGTAGCAGGACTAAAGGTTTAGGTACTTGTGACTAATCCCTCATTTCTTAAAGCTTTTACTTGTAAGCATGCTTGTTGGTGACTGCTCTGAATTCACTCTTGGTAGGTTAGTTTGGGAGAGGTTAATATCTGTTCCACCTCCCCCTCCAACAGCGCAGCTCTGCACCAGCATGCTGCAGGCCTGTGGTTAAGTGCTGCAATCTGGTCCTGTATGAAATACTCTGCTCTTTAGGTTTGTGGTACAGTAACTTGAGCAATCCTAGCTATGTGCGCCTTGTCATATGGCACTGTAAAGTAGGAACACACTTTCCTACAGTTATTAATTTTCTCCTGCAACTTAAAAAATATGCTAGATCTGCCACTAGAGTTCAGTGTTTTCAGGCTCCCTGATGCTGAGGGGCAATTCTTGAGGGGCAAATGCATTAGATGAGGAAAAGCTTTTTGTCTCCAGCAATATTTCAAAGACATTTTTCATGTATTTAACATGCTGCCAGGATACACAGGAACACCTGAAACAGATATCAAATGGAGGAGTCTTCTCTAGAAAAGAGATTTTTCTCCACCACCTTCTTTAGTTTGTCTCTAAACAAAATTATTCTTTTTGTACCTGCATGTCTACTTTTGAGAGACTTATCATACTGCACTGGAGAAGAGATCTGAGTGAAACTGTGTATATTGATTTGCTCCTTTCTGCTTAAAATTACAGATTAATTCAACCAAATATTATTAGAAGAAAGGAGCAAATATTTCTGTATAATCTTTGTCAGTTGAATATGAAGCGTTAATGTTTGTTGGCTTGCTTCTCTCTGATCTGCAAAGAAGAAGGTTAGGAAATATCTTTGGTCTCATCTTTCCTGTTATGATAAATAACTGATCTGTGGTCAGAGCCGTAAAGTTCATAACCTACCCAGAAAAAAGTTAGGAACAAACCACTGCTGCTGCAACATTATGTAAAGTGGAAAACCTATTTTCCTGGGGAGGGGTGCTGCTTAAAGATTTCACAAAAGAGGAAGCCCTTGCTGTTTATCCTGCTTGATCCAAATGTGCAACATTTCCTGTGGCCAGATCTGCAGTAAAATCAAAGGGGGTAGCCATTTTCTGTGGTCTATTGCTTCCTATAGCATACCCATATGAGAGAGGAAGAAAATTACCATTTGTTATAAAACTACACCTAACCTTCCTTATCTGATTAATCAATTAAAAACAATGATGCATTGGTAATAACCCCACAATGTCCAACCGATAATGTGTTTTTCATATCTGTTCGGCAGAACCACTGTCTATTTTAAGGTGACAGAAAGCAGTTTTACATATTCTGCAAGATGGAATTTATCCTTAAGACTTTGCAAACACAGAGGGCAGACAGCTGATAAAATCTTTGCTTGCAGGAGGTCATCAAGTGTTTGATTGTGCAAAATAGCTAAATCTTGGGGTTTAGAAAATCAACATGACTATTTAGAGCAATCTAGAAATTAAGACCCTTGTTAATAATTAACATGTATGACCAAATCTTGCAATCCTGACACAGGCCTAATCACTATTGAACTTGGGAATTTTGCATGTTCAGGTACTGTATTATCTTAATTTCTATGTATTTCAATTATCCTGGAGGGTGCTTAGAGACTCAATGGTAGGCAGCTTTATAAAAACAGAGCATGGACAGAAAGACAGCCAGCCAGGCTTCAGGCCTTCCATCAAATGCAGACAGACACAAATGCCAGCAAGCCACTGGCAGAAGTTGTGTCATTCGAGGCCAAAGGTTAGAGCATTGACTAACACCGAGAACATTTGCAGGCCTGAGAGTACACACATTCCTCATCCAGACTACTGGAAGGAGTTCATTTAGCTGTATACAAATATTTGCCAGTTACTTACAGAAAGTTTGTGGCAGATGAAGAAGGCTATACAGTCAGTCTTTCAGGAGTGCATGTACATACACACAAAATTATATTAAGAGAAAATTACTTAGGTTACGAGGTCAAACAGAGAGCAGTTAGCAAATGCCATAATTAAGATTACCTGCGCAACTTTGTTTCAAGTCCCCAGTGTATCTGAATAAAATTACAGTCTTTAATTGCACCCTGTGCATTTTATCTGTGATGGCTCCTACCTGGGCTAAGCAGTATTTGGCAAGTCTGGAAAATGCAGAGTGCTCTCTAAATGGACTTACTGGAATACCTCTGTAGATTTTACCAAGGAAACCAAAGCCATGCCCAGTGCGGTAGAGAGCTGGCTTTCTCCTTTGTTTAGAACTGAAGTTGTAGTCTGGTGAGGAGGAGTTTCTTTAAAAAGTCTACGTGTGTGCACAGTTACCCACAGCCACGCACAGGGAATGCAGTTCTTCCCGTTTTCTTAAGCACTGAGGTAACTATGCCTCCTGGATCCTGCAGTCTGGTGACTGGCACCCCCTAACTACTGAAATGATTGATGGAATCAGTTGCCAGCTAGAGTCCTGGGTGGGTAACGCAGGAGAGAGAGGCAGGATTCCTGGATTCCACTTGTGTCTGACTCAGTGTGTGATCTTCAACAGCAAATGTAAGTCAAATCAGGGCATGCTCTGATCTGTCACGGAAGGCAGTTAAGGGATTAATGAATGTTTGTCAAAGCTAGTTTAGTCAATACTGCAAAACATAGGCACAAGTAACTCTCGGGTGTTGGGTCCCATTTTATCAGGGACAGGCTGACAGAATTAATGAGGGTGCTGCAAGGCAATGGTACTGTTAGTCTGCTGAGAATATATGTTCCTTCTCAGTACAGGGCTTGTGATAGTGTTTTCTGCTCTCCCTTTCACTTAATTGGCCGCTGCCATCCATAGTTGCCTGAATTCATTCATTGAACTGATATACCATTTCAGCTGTATCCTCCAGAGTTCCGCTCTCTTTGCATTGGGTCTGCATCCCTGCTCCACATCTCACAGAGCAAAGGACAGACCCAAATAATCTAAGGACAGAAATACATGCACATGCACCAGCTACTTTACACTAAGTCCAACTCTTTTGGGACAAGTCAGATTTACTTTTCATGCTCTGAACAGCTTACAGGACTCGCACTACATTTCTAACGTTTCCCTGAGGCATCAGACTAACTGCCGCTGTGCAGAACAATGGAGTAATCAATGCAGGCACAGTGGGGCTGTCTAATTCGCCTGGAATTGGGACAAAATCCATGGGAAGAATTGGGCCAAAATGCACGTTCCCAGAGTGAATGTCTACAACATGCAGTCAGTCTGATTCTATGGCAGAGCAGCAGACTTGCAGAGCAGCCCACCACAGGGAGCTGCCTCAGAGCTCCTCCATCAATGGTCCTGCAGCAGCCAGGGGAAGGTAGCAGGGCTGTTTTCCTCCTTGGATCCTCAACAGTTCAAAGAGTGAAAAATAGAAGAAAATACTCTTTATTGGGTATTACCTGCTCAGTGGTACTGGGAAGAGTCTGAAAGACAGAGTTTAGTAATGAAATGAGTGTGCAGAGCATCCCACAGTTGGCTTGTGTGCACCATTGGATGCTAAAATCCAGGTGCCAACTTCCTGCCCAGAAATAAATATTCTCATTCTGAAAATATCAAAATGCTGAAAACAAGTGTCCCAAATCTGAGACAACCTAAATGTGGGTGTGTTTTGCAAATTATCAAAGAAAAAAGCGTTTGGGTTTCATTTAGATATCGACCCTTCATATTTAAAAATATTTCTTATATAACTTTTTTCCCCCATTGGTAAAATGTTTTCAGGTGAAAACAAAAACATTTAATTACAAAAATGTTAGCATGGAAGTTTTGAAATATTAAAACACTGAAATATGTTAGGAGTCATGAAAAATGTTGTAAAGTATTCCTATAATTAAAACTAGTCCAGAACTTAGTCTGGTATCCATATGAATCACAGTAAAACTGAGTTGTTTCTGTATGCTCTTTCCCTGTCTTTGTCACTCACTGCTTTTGCTGAAAAGAAGTTCATCAAGATGATTTTGTGTTACCTATTTTACAGTAGTTAACTCATCAGTTGGAAGTTAGTCAGAGATTAGGAAACATTATGAAGTTATCAAAAAACTGGCATGTTAGGATGAAATCAGTTAATCTTTAGCCTCACAGGATGGAAAGAGGAAATGTAATTGCAACACTGAACTGTGTTTTACAGTCATTATCACTTAGAAAGCCCTTCAGATAATTCTATAATTAGCATGGGACATGTAACGGAGGGAAAAATACCTGACACAAGAGGAACTCAGTGAATATTTTCATTCACAAGTGGGATTTAGCTGCCACGGCAGTGCAATCTGCTGAAACAAAGCTCCTTTGAGTAACAAGTGATAGTTTATGATATTTTAGGGCAGCAGACACCTGGACCTTGACTGAGTGGCATGGCTTAAACAGCTGCTTGTGCTCATCGCTAAATAGCACATGTGGTCGGTCAGGACCAAACTGTAGTCACCAAATGGTAAGCGAGACTTATTCCAGTCAGGCAACTGACTGCGTTTGTCTGATTCTCAAAATACCTTTCAGCACAATTACTGCTCCAGTCAGATCACTGAATTAAAACCAACTCAGTTTATCACACATGTTGATGTTTATATAGTACCTGTCATCACTCACTTAAATGGATAAGAATATGGATAGAGATTAATTCCTGCTCTGTATTTTGTCTTGAAATATAAACAGTGTTTTTAACTACTAATTCCTGATGTGTGACACTTCGTAAAAGATCTACCTAAATCTTAACAATAGTTACTGGTGCTTAGTTCAGGATTGATTTGTTCCAGTGTTATTTATACAATGAACAGAGTGTTTCAGTGATTTCACCTCTGCTGAGAAAACTCAACTAAGTTTTCAAGTGTTCAAAATCCAGGTTCTAATGCTGAATTGTGTAAATGGAAGATGACAAAAGAAAAGATGGGTTCATGATTCTTTCAGCAAGGTAAGAAAACCATGTTGGATTTCTTCTGTTGTTTAAGAACAGTTCTTCAGAAATTGCCTGCCTATGGTTTTTGAGTGGAAAACTGCTGTTCAGTTGAACTGTTGTGGGAAAATTCCTGTCTTTGTAGAAAATGTATTTTTTATTGGGGAAAAAAAAAGAGAAAATCTATAAATGGAAAGTAACTATTTTGTCTAAAGTATAATAAAAATAATTTTCAATATTACTACTCATAATATGAACTTGGGCTAAAGGACATGCTAATGGATATGGGTTGAAGACTGAGCAGCTCTGGGAAGTGGACAGTTTATGGAGCAGTGGGTGATATGTGGAGTTGTATCATACCAACATAGGGGCCCATATTTCCAGAGTCAGATACCCTAATAAAGGCTTCTGATCCCTAGGCTGTGAAGAACATATATAAATGCCCAGTTCAGACTCCAGATTGTCACCCTAAAGTCACAGATCTGGGATTCAGAGCTGCAGTTGTAATGGGCAGCCAGAGAGCTAGAATGATCCTTCTGAGCCATGTCTGGGCAATGCCTCTGTTTCCATCTCCTGTAGGATATATTGGTGGGAAAACTCTTCAAGTCTAGTTTCCAGCTTCTGCAGGCAACTGCATCTTCTAATCCTACTCACATCTGAGACAAGCTTTTTCTTCCTCCTTTTCTTACTACAATCCTGTTCTGGCTCTCATCTTCTCATGACCAGAGGCTTTCCTTCAGTTTCTAGCCCAAATATATTCATGGATATTTTATACCTCTTTTTCTTTAGTTGTCTTTTAGTTTCAACAGCTCTTGTAGTATCTCTCCCCAGAGTACCTACAGGGAGCAGTAGCTTTAATTTAGCTAGGGAAGAAGAAAAAAAGACCCAAACACTGCTCAGAAAAGAGAATATAATTCAAAATCAGGCCATTTTCTCCTCCTCACCACCAAGCCTCAGTCATTTTGCAAAGTGCTAACAGCTCTGCTAGCTGCACCATATCCTGCTCTCTGGCAGTAGTGGGGATCCAGGTTGGCTGAGGAGGTGATATTTCCTGCTTGTGAAACATTCCAGTGTAAGGAGGGGGCACTCTCACATAGTCTCCTCTTTAGCGAGTTATATCAATAAATTCCAACCAGAAAATGCCAACTGCATACCATTATGACCACAATCGCTCCAGCTAGAATGCTTCATATGCTGCCAGAGCTATCAGTGGAAAGGCAATGCTCTCTGCTGCTGCATCAGCTGTCCTTCCAGAGCTGTTCACCAGCATATCCTCTCATTCAAACTCTGATGAGGCGTGTTTCAAACATAACAGAAACCAGATGTTGTGTATTCATTGTATAATTGCACAGCTGAAAAGAGGTTACAAAGTGGCCAGATAGCACTAAGCAGTAACCGCGGGAAAGTATTCTGTGAAATCTCTGCAGACCACGTTGGACATAGCCATTCAGTGCCGTGGATTTAGATGTTTGGGAGAGGTTAACCCTCATTTTGACTCACCTGTAAATCTCTTGAGTGATCTGTACAGTATGCCCCTACGAGATGTGACTTGACTCTCCAGGCTAGCTGCATAGGCCCCACACCTATTTAGTCAACTGACCACGGCTGGCATAGTGCCCATGCGGCACATGAGCGTCCGTGGTGCGCTGAACACACATGGCATGGCATGTAAAGTTATGAGCTTTGGGTACGACTAGTTCTGCAGAACAAACCCCTCCAAGTGTTCTGGTCACATCTAACCTTTCTGTTTGTGTTTTCAGTTCATCCATTCATGTGTGTATTCAGTGGGCCAAATTTTGTAAACAGACAAATGGTTGCAGCACTTAGATCTGTGTTTGGATGTGTATGACTGCGCTGCCAAAATAATAGTTTGTCACCATTAGCAATTGCTGACAGTATCATTAGTAATCTAACATTATTGGGTAAACAGGATTTTTGATTACAGGATTTTTATTCTCCCAAAGATTAGAATTTCAAGAATAGAAATAGTTATTCAGTATTTGATATCCAGCCAGACCAGTTGAATTTTCACTAAAAGAAATAAATCCAGCTAACACTAAGCAGGGATACTTAGCCAGATAACTCAAAACCTTGACCAGTCCCAAAGTGCAGATAATTTATGATTTGAAACCTCATGCTATCACCACAGGACCCAGAGAAGTTCAAGGGATACAACATATTTCTTGTTAGAAGCAGTATAAAATGACTCTCTCCGCTGATGACGTTCTGATGTTTGTTACCCATCCAGATAATTCCATGAAATCTTTGCTTGAACTTGTTGACAAAGTTGTTTCAATATCTTCCTGTAATACTAATTGGACGAAGTCGGGGCTTATGCTAGTGAATGGTCTTTGTTCACTGCTAGTAATTAACTGTTTAATTCTTAACTGGAAGCCTTAGGGTTTCGCACCCTCAAGGTATACGCTCAGTGCAACTGCTAAATTTAAAGGTTAGAATCACCAGAATTATCAGGGAAGTGTCAGCAGATTGATTTCCTTTAAATTTATCTTGGTGGGGGAGACTGGCAACTAATAAGATTATGATTGTTCCAAAAAACAATTACATATGCTGCCAGTTGCTATAAATCCTTGAACTTTCCAAGAGATGGCTCCATTATTAGCAATGTTTTTGTGGAAAAATGAGAACCACAACATTGGCATTAGGAAAATCCTGGAAATTGATAAAAGCGAGCTTTTGTTTGGAGGCAGAGTATCGTTTTGGTTCTCACCTCCTGAAACTGAAAGAGGCCCTGTGTGGTTTTACCCAGAGGAAGCTCAAGCCCAGCCTTGTTTATTAAAAATTCGAGCTACAATGTTATCTCCCCTGAAGAATCAGGTTCCACGCTGGCATGATTCACCCCAGCTGGAGCCAAAGGGCTTGCTGCTGGCCTGACTGGGTGTAACTCTCTTTTTGATGACATAGGCAGGGAGTGAATCTGCCCCAGTCTTCCAGAGTTTCACATCCATAAGGACATAATGTGTATAAAATATGTCCTGATCACAGCACAGTCTTGGCTGCCAGCAGCAGCTCTGGAAGCAGACCTGAATCTTGGAGGTGTCCCATGGGCATAAAAGAGGAGGGGCTGAGCAAAGGGCAGAGACCAACTTTGAGTCTTGCATATCCCTCCCCCTGCTCTTCTGCTGTCGAGAAGCCCTTCTTCGTGCATGTGGTAGCTGCAGAAATGCTTTCTAGAAAGGTATTTTGGGGGACATTCAGTAATAGTAATTAGAGAAAAATGGATTACCCTCCGAGACCACATGAACTGCATTCCTAGTCCCTGAAAGTGCCCGTGGTATGACAGAGTCTTTGAAGCTGATGAGCTATGAGAAGCCTCTGCAGTACACTGCATTTTTTTCCCATTATATCATAGGCATAGTATTGATTCTGAGCATGAACTCCGACAGGTGAAAATTGTCCTTTACTTCCATGTGTATAAGAATGCTCAGAACATAGGAAGATGAAAAGCAATAAATATACTAACAAGCCTGTTAGAACCGTGAAAAAAAATCTAAAATAGCAGTAGTTATTCTATAAAATTCATGGCATGTCTGGGATGACCTCATGCTTTTGTTGTGCTGGAATGACCTGCATCACTCACTTCTGGTTGTGTCTATCAGGGTAACCTGGTTTTCTCAAAACCAGCTCCAGATTAAAGAAAAATCCTGGCTCCATTGAAGTGAATGGGAATTTTGCTACACACAAGATCTTATCCCCAGATTTTCAAACATGAGGAGATTAAAATTTGGCTCTTAACTTTCCCTTGGGATTCTTGAATTAGTGGTTCAACTTCCAAAAGCTTTGACACCCACTGATTTCAATAGGAGCTGCTGGAGCTCTGTGAAAAAAGGTTGTTCATTTCCAACACTAAATATGGATGCTGGAATCTTAAAATTAGGCTCCTATTTTTGAAAATCTTGGCCCAAACCTTTATTAATACCACACTACCATGTGCCCTGCATCTATTTGCAAACATAACAGCATTCAGATCCACATCTGCTGTATTCTCTAAACATGGGAAACAAAAATGGTCTTTTAATCAGATTTAGATGAAAAGCTCTCTCTGAAATAATGATAGCCAGTTATGGATAGTCCATAATTTGCTATTAGTTAAAATATTCCCAAACAGCACAGAGGACAACTGGTATGTGTATATACTGTTCCCAGAGAGCTCTGGTAATTGGAGTAATTTCAGCAATTTCCAATTTTAGAGGAAGTAACTGATCCCAAGTAGTTACCTAATGTAATTCTTACTGACAGTATTATAGGCTTGAAACATTTTCTGCTATGCCAATACCACAAACTAGCTGTGCAATTACAAATGTATTTGTCACTTCTGTATTTATGTTATTAACACTGGTAGTTTAAAAAAAAAAGTATTACTTGGGACAGTCTCTGCCTCTGTCCAAAAAAAAAAAAAAAAAAAGAGGGTTTGATATGTTATTAAAATCAGCATTAAGTCAGATCTCCTCTGATATAATCTCACCAGAATTAACCAGCTAAATAGGGCTGGCTCTGATCTGAATTTGAATGGGAAACTTCTTGGTGTAATGTAAACGCTGGGGGAAGTGGTAGTACTAGTTCTGTAAGTGACTTGAGTCAGTAGCCCCGCATTGCTTTTATATTGTGTTGGGCTGTTGAGGGCACTGACTGTGTTTTTAATAAAAATTCTATGGGACATTTTGTGGAAGAATTAGTCCAGATGTTTTAGCTGAATTTCAGTTTGGCTGTCCTCTGCTTATCTCTCTAGAAACAGCAAGACTTAGGGTTGCAAAATATTTTCCATTATGATCCTTGCTTTTAGCAGGCTCCTAATTCCCTGAACTGTGTACTTCTGTTTGCTAAAACTTCTCGAGTTCAGCTTCTGTTGTGCAGTGGGGTACGGCACTCTCTGTGCTATGGTTGAGCAAGATCTCTTCAGCCACTTCTGTGTGTGGGAGAGGAACTTTTTACACATCCCCAGTATAAATTGAACCACCTTGTTGTGAACAGGTGGTTGTGAACAGCTCTGGTAAAAATCTCCCTCCCCCCAAAATGTCTGAAGTGTGAAATTTAAAACTTGGCACAAACAAGACAATTGTGGCTAAATGATGATTAGAGCCAGATCTTTATACCTCTCATTTTATATGCGCATGAACATGGACGTCACAGGACCTGTTGACAATACAGACTACCACTGAATGTGACAGGGCTATTAGGACCTGGTTCTGGCCAAAGGAGGCAGGAGCTGCCTTCCGTTTCTGCTGTCCTTGATAATAGGTCCCCTTAATAGTAATATTGCAAAGTAATACCAGGACTCTGTCTCCTACATCCCCTAGGAAGCAAGAGACAGGGATAGTGAGAAGGAAACCACACAAAAGCCTTGTTGCATTGCTACATCAGCTTTCTGCATTTTATTACTGGAGGCAGGGTCTGGCTCCTCATCTGCTTTTAATCAAGGCTGAACCCTGTGGTACCCTTGTATGTTTGGGCCGTTTGAGGCTACCATAATAAAAACAATAATAAATAACAACTAAGCAACTGGAGTCTAAAGCCTTAGGATGAACTCCTTCTAGGTCCTAATGGAGTGAGTGGAAAAGTCCCGCTGGACCAGGAGAGCCCCTGTTGCTAGTCCAAAAGGCCAGAGGTGTCTGCAGGACTCTGTTGCGGGACGCACCGAAGCACACCATGCTGCTGTAGGGTTCGTGCTCAGCAACAGTGGCTCAAAGCAGGATCAGACCTTTGCTCAAAGCCAGCTGCCCCACCACATCGTGTGTCCCCACTTCCTACCCATAGCTTTGGCCCACACAAGGAGATCTTATCTCCTTGAGCTTTCTTTCATAATACTCCAACCTCTTTCATCTTCTACCTTGTCCCTGGCTTGCAGGGAACTCCCAGTGTCGCTGAGGGCATCCCTTTATGTAAGTAATGTATATACCTCAGTGGCTTCTAAATGTTTCTGACATTTTATTGTTGTGGTGTAGTGCAGAGAGGAAGCATTTACAAGTCAACCTATATGTCATTTCAGGGCACTGAATTTCCCTGCTGTTTTGTAGTGAAATGCATTTCAGAGCACAATGTGGCACTGTGTTTGAAGATGACTGTGACAACAGCCTTTGCATTGAGGTATTGGATTTGTCTTTCTTTCAGGACTGAAGATCACTTCAGCTCAAAGGCTATTTTCACTAGCACTGTAGCAGGGAGCACCCAAACATGATCCAGTTCTTGCCCTGATGCTGTGTTAGCCTGCCAAGCTGTGCTAGCCAGAGCTACAAGTGACCCAAATGAAAACAAGACCTGAAGTGTACTTGACAGGCTTTTCCCTTGCTGCTCAGCAGTGGTCAACAGTGTGTAGTTTCCAAAGTTTGGAAGATACTTGACAGGTTGAAAAACTGAAAACCAGAGGCCACACCTTTAATGCCAGTTTAGACACATGTATAAAGCATCTGGTTACCCGCGTCTGGGAAGCTAATCCACAGAGAGCTGAAAGTATCTGGCAAAGAAACACATTTTGCCTTGGGCTTGATTTGGGGAGGGGAAAAAAAAGTAGTATTTCCAGTTTTTTAATCGTTTTTTGGCAGTCATGGAGCACTGCCTTACAGGATTACTATGATTATAGGCTACAGTGTGCACTGCAGATGAGGACTTTTGAATACCTGCTCAATGCCTGGTTGATGTGGGGCTGGTGAGGACGAGCACTGTGCTAAGCTTGGGCAGAAGTGAGGGCCACATTTGTCTCCCATTTTATTCCGGTATAATATATAGACATGTTCACATTACATCAGTGTGTACCATAGTACCGTAGTAATGTGCTATCCATTACGTGACATTGTATTTTAGATCCTATTACCAAATTTCGCATTGGTAATAGCAAGAGTGAATGGAGATGATGAGGGATTTTGAATATATCTAGATGGTAAATTATTATGGCCTGTATGAAAGACAGCTTTTCAATTTCCTCCTAGTTTACCATAGTTGATTCCTTTTCTCAGGTTTTTCCATTTTAGAAGTCTATTACTACTGGATTTTTGCTGATAGAGTATCAATGTATTTGAAGGTAATTCTGTTAGTATTCAATTGCTTCTGAAGAGTTTCACACACACTTTTAAAATAAATTATTTAGTACTGTACATAGATTATCTTATTTTAGGGTTCCTGAGAAGCCAAAGGCAGGACCTTAGCACTCAACCACTAGCTTTTGAAAGGAGCTTGTTGTTGACAAACCAAGCTGGTTTGTATGTTCTGGCTGTACAATCCCTATAAAGAAATCTGGGAGGCTGGGCAGGCACTCTCACAGGGCTTTGAACTGATTCCCTGCTGAAAAGAAATTGGGCACCCAGGTCCCATTGGTGTCCTGAACACTGTCCCCTTAACGTGCACTCGATGAACAGTCCATACTAATGAAGGGGCCATTTTTCTGCTGCCCACGTCAGCATCTCCCAGAGACTCCCAAGGGGAACTTGTGCAGGGGAAGATGCAAGTAAGATGAGTCTGACATGTAAAACCAGAAAAGGTTATGAAACATAGTTTAGGGCCTCTGAAAGGTTTCCTCACAGAGAAACGCAAAAGCGGCTCAGTGCAGTAGTGTAATCGTAACAGTTGATTGGCCGTAAGCCACAGCTCTGTGCTGTTGCAATGTATATTTTCTGCTGTTGAGACATGCCATGATAGGAAGCTCTGACATAGCCACCAAGTAACAGCAGCAGACCCATATCAAGGTCCTTCCTATTTTTGAATGTGGGGTAAAAATGACTGGGAATAGAACTGGAAAACAGAAGTGCCATAAAATACAGAAGAACAGGGGCCTGGGGTCAGAGGCACCATGGCTTAGCAGAAGAGGTCTTCCTGCTGAAAAGAATAATAATGGACTACGAGTAAGATTCACCTCAGAGACACACAGAGTGTCCACAAGGCACTCACTGATGAAGCACACATTCGTGTGCCACATGCCCAATTCGTCATTATTTCAAAGCCATTTCACCATTGTTTCTATTATAGCCCATTGTAATAGGCTTAGATGAGAATTATGTCTGGCATATTCATTCTTAAAATGACCTGGGGAAAGAAGAGCATTGACATATTACAGTGAGAGTATAAGGAGTGCTACGAACTCCAGGTGAGGTGGAGGGCAGTATGGATTCCTCTTGCAATTGCTAAGCCCAACACAGGTAGAAGCAGGAAGCAGTGTCAAATCTTATTTTTAGTTATTTTTTCTGGGAGGATGATTGCTAAAGTTAATATCCCACTGAGGTAGGCAACATTTCACCTTTTGAGCAGCCCATTCTTCTTGCATGTATTAGCACTCAAGAATTACTACTTCCTACTGTTTATGGGCTGTAGTATCTATCATGTGTTGACGGTTGCACCCAGCCTTTGATGAAGATGTCAAAATGTTTTAAAAAATACTGTTAACTTATAGCTCACCCATACTCTTACTCCACTTTGTGCAAAAGCCCAATTAAATACTATTAGCTTATATCAGGAAAGATATGAGAGCTCACATTTGCAGCCTAGACTTAGCCAGACTTCCATTTTGTGGTCATCCCAAATTCTCGGTCCAAAAGCTTTGCAGCTAAAATGGAGATTAGTGTCAGTAAAGTTGCTGTAAAGATGCAGAAATTAATAATCACATCTCTAGAAATAAGGGCTGAAACGTATTTAGGAACAATACCTCTGTACGCCTTCTACATATATGGTGAACACTGGGCTACCAGACTGTTAAATCAGGGATGGTTCTGGAGCAATTGATTTACTTAAAGCATCATGACACTTACTAATGCAATCCAGATCTCTTTTAAGGCATGTGATGTTTTCCAGAGCTGTTGAGCTGCTGTAATTTCTCAATGAAATCAGAGAGATACAGGGACGTAGCATTAATTTCCAGCACTACATAGATGTATCTTAATACAGGGTTTAATTAATGTTCAAATTAATCACCAAGTACTTTGTTTTTTCATTAACCCATATGTATTACATTTTGATAGTCCGTTGGGAAGTGTTCTACTTTGTTTCTCGGCAATACTGTGTATTCAGTTTTTATTGTCTGTGATAAAAGCAGCTCAGCCTTATTATTATCCCAGGATTTGGGTGACAGTAGGGAATGCATCACAGCAAAGCTAGGTCCTAGCTGAGAGCAATTTTACTATTACAGGCACAATTACCATCCATTACAAATTCCAGGAATGAGCACAACCATAACTTTAATAGGTGACTATGTTGCAGCAGCATAAAAAGAAAAATAGCATCCCTCCCTCAGCTCAGAAGAACAAAGAAATAAATAAAAGACTTTTGGTTGCATGCTCTGTATTAAACCCAGGCAGTCCTGAAGGCATTTGGCTCTTCAGTGGAAAGCAGCCCTGTCTCCTCCATCTGTTGCAGTTTCACTTGATTTAGAAGACTATTTAAGGCCCTTGTCCTGCACAGTTAGAAAGAGGCACCTGTGCAGAATGCTGTTAGCTTCAGTGAATCTGATTAGGATCTCTGGGACCTGTTCCTCACAGAAGTGCCTGTGTGCCAGGGTCGTGTCTGACCCTTTGCAGCCACTCTTCTTGTCCCAGAGAAAGGACGGGCGTTTGTGTGAAGACTTGGACAGTTCTAGGCCCAGAGTATAACTGAAGTTGGAAGGGATTTTCTTTTATTGCTGTTTAAAAAGCAGCAACTGAAGCTTAACTGAAGTTGTTTGCATTTACTTTCTTCCCTCAATTCAATTATTACTGCTTTAAAGAAAGCATTTTTTCACTAGAAGTGAAACTCAGACCAAGACCTCATTTCAGGAAAGCACTTCCCTATCCAGATAGCACTAAAGTAAATTCCTGATTTTAAGCAACCACCCAAATGCCCTTGACTTTCCATCTCTTAAAAGAATTGTTTAGGCAAGTGGATGAAACGAGTCAGAAACAGATATGAAGCTGGAAAAAATCAACCCATTTACATTGTCTGTAACCAGAGAACAGCACAAATGCTAGCTAAGGAAGAGAGCAAGTGCTGAAAGTTCAACTGATCTTTTTTTTTTCCCAGCAAAACTCTTTAATTTAAATAATCTCCAAGTTACAGTTAGTATAAGAAGTATGGACACGATGCTGTTCATGTTTCTTTATGAATATCTCCTGATATCACACCCGTGTGCATAAAGAGTACTGAGAGTCAGTTATTCAGTGAAGACTCTTGAAGTCTCTAATACCTTTCTTGACAAGGGTTCTCATTTTCTTGTGACTTCAGTAATGAATCCAGCTATTGTATGAAAAGGGAAACTGTCTATACAGGTTCTACACAACATGATTTCCATGCTTACATTTTGTAACTTTTTAATTAATTTGTGTTCTTGAAGTAACAATATTAACATAATTTGTTGCAGAGATTTAATCACATATGACACTTTAGCTACCCAGACATTTGTATTTGAATAACTACTCGTTAGAGCAGGATCTCCAAATATAATAGACTGGTTTTCCTTCCCAGACGTCTGTCCTCCTGTCCTCGAGTAGCCTTTTGTGATTGTTCGGCAGTGTGTTGAATTTATGGAATTATGACCATATGAAATACAACAGCATTTCTGAAGGAATAATGGAGAAATTGCCTTCTGTGCCTGATTTTCCAATAGGGGACCGGCAGCTCAAACATGCCTTTTTTTTCCCTAAGGCATTGTGGCTGTGAGTGACCCTGGACAGGGGTTGAGTGCGCAGCCTGGATGGGCTCAGACAAGCGGGTTGTGCCAGGGCATGGCATGGGCACCAGCACTTTGTGCTTCATATAAAGCTATGCCCTGTCCAGATGTTACCACAGACCTCTGGCCTTAGAAGTCAAGTCCGTGGCCATCAAATACCATTCATGAACAATACAAGAGCAGAGAGTTGATGGTTGAGACTCCTTATCACTGCCACTGACTTAGGCACAGTTCTGGCCAAGTTACCTATCTTTATACAGTTCTATTTATAAAACAGGGGTAACTGCAGCCCAAACTGTTTTACTGAGCTTGGCTGAAATATGGTGATGTGCTAACATTAGAGAACGTGGTGTATAATACAATGATAAAAACTGTGCAACTGCCTGGGGTCATTACGATACACTTTCTCTGAGTAAATAACACAGAGACAGAAGTGGTGAATTTTGATTTGTTTTTAATTTGAAGTACACCTATTCAATGAATTTTGTACGAATGCATTTGCAGGCACTCTGGCTGTTGTCAGCATTTACATCTGTAAATGTGAAAGTCTGAGGCATAATTCAGTGGTGTTAATTCTTATTTCACTTCATGGGAAAAAAAAACAGAACAATGAGTTAAGTGCCTCTTTTTTTTTTTTCTGTGTCAATAATCCAACCAGTTTAAATGTATATTTATTCTATGTTTGAAATAATGCAAACTATTCAGAATGCTATGAGAGCTATGAAAAACACAGGGCTTGGAAAACTGGCAGTTTTTGTGGTTTTGGGGTTTTGAGTAAAGTTTCACAACCAATCAGCCCAGAATAATGTCCGGTAAAGGCATTTCTGCTTGTTAGTCTATTTATTTATTTACTTTGGCATTGTGAGCCAAGACAAGACACATTTGGAGGAAGGTCAGTGAAAATACTCCAGATCTGTCAAAGGGTCTGATCCTGCAAAGTGCTGAGGATCTGCTGGTGTTGGGGAGGTGCTCACTCAGGAGCAGGCTGGAGCACAACCTGCTTCCTCGGGCAGTGCGGGTGCTTGCAGCTTTCCTGAGGAATTTGCACAGAAAGTAAAATCAATATTGGATTCATTTGACGCTTTACTTTGGCGGCCACTGGTTTCTGTGCGTCTCCTTCTCTGCTGGTGGCCCTGATCTCATCTGCCTTGCTGGAGATCTACCCTTTGCTTGATATTGTGTGTCTTCCAGCAGCCTTCCCACCACAGCGCCCAGCCTGCCCCAGTGGCGACGCCTGAACTGTTAACCGAGCACTGGCAAAGACTTCGAAGGGAGTGGATGCAGTCTGTGGTTCCTTGTTCCCCCCTCCCCAAAATGTGCTAACGTGTCATACAATATTTTGCTCTTGGGTTTAGGTCCCTGGGATGTTAGGATGACTCAAGTTCAGGAGGGGAGATCTCCATGGAGAATATGTTTGCTCAATGGTTTGCTCAGCTCATTCTGGGGATTTCCAGTGGAAGAGGTTCCCCGTGCTCAGCTGTCACCAGGGGGCTGCCCAGGGAGGGCTGGAGGATGGCTCCAAAAGGACTTAGGTGTTCCCTGGGGAGCACAGGCAGCCTGGGCTCAGGGTTCATTGTCCCACTGTGCTTCACACCCACTTGTCCACGGCAATGCTGAGGCCCCAGCGCTGCAGGGAGCTGAACAGCTGTCCTCCCAGCAGAGCCCACTGAGAGCCTCCCCGCGCAGGCTGTGCTTCAGCGTGCTGGGGCAGGGGGCCTTACGTACAAGGTCCAAACCAGGGGTGCTTTGCGCTGCGGCTTTTGTTTGTGTCTGCGTGTGACAGACTTTGCAAATATCCACCACCAAGAGGTCTCTGGAGAGGAATAAACAGTCTTGAAAAGTAAAGGCTGCTTCCCCATCCTGTGCAGTCCACCAGCCCCTGCCCCACTGGTCAGGTCCCCAAGGGCATCCCTGCAGCCATAAGCACAGGGAACAGTCTCATCCCCGTGAAGATTTGTCGTTTCCTCGCGCCAGCCACCAGCCTTGCCAGCTGGCCTTGTGGTGCACCTGTGCACCAAGGGGGACACGTGGGCATAGGGGCCTGGCCATGCTGTGGCCATGGCATGGCTGTGCCATGCCAAGGTGGCAAGCCCCAGCAGCCACTCTGGCTCTGGAAGATCCCAGAGGAGAAGCTGTGGCAATTTTCTGAGAGCACTGCCACCTTGTGTCAGTCCATCCTGCACTGTGGTAATCCATGTCCTGGCATGGAGTGGCAGATGTGCTGTCCACCAGAGATCAAGAGATCGTTTCATGGCCCGAGGTGGCTGTTTGACACTGCTGACTGTCCTCTTTAGTGGCGTTGCTGTCATAGCTGCAGGAGCAGAGCCTGCCTGTGCAGCACTGGGCACGACACTCCCGTGCATCAGCCAAGTGCGACAGGGCGAAGCAACCATTTCCCTTTGGATCCTGAATGTCCATAGGACAGGCTGGATGTGCAAACAACATAAGGAGCCTGGAATGCCATCAGCAGTCCCATCTAATAGCTGATTGCTCTGTGCAGTATGGGAAGAGAGGCCAGAGGAATTTTTTGTTGGTTTTTCTTTTTTAACCTGAAAGGTCAATTCTAGTTCTCCCCATCCTTTCCTCTGTGCCCAAACAGATTGTTCAGAGCTGCATGCTTCCATCGCACACATTCTGCACTACATTAGTTTAATGGCACTGTCACTATGAATTGCAAACTTTCTCAGCTCCCCCCTGTGCTGGTGAAACATGGCAACATAAGGAACATCTGTTCTCTTACCCTTTGCTGGAAATGGGAAACATCATATTGCATTTTTGTTATTAGCCTTATTTGGATGCCAGTGGTTTTGTTTCTAAACACATCAAGGCAGCTGAATAACCTTAATTGAGTACTACAGAAAAAGCATGGTTTCATGCAAATACAGCTGCCAGCATAATTATTAGGACAATACTGAACTTCTATTCCTGAGATCGGTTCCAGTTCCTTGGTTTTTATATTGCTCCCTTGCTGCTGAATTTCATTATAAACATCTCCACACAAACCGATCTATAGTTAGGCAGTAAACAAGTTAAGTCCTTAATTTTTGACATTAAAAAGCCAAACAAACCTAATGATTACAATGTGCATTTGAGCCTTTATTTATACACAAAATTAATTACCTAATCTTCACTAGGAATATCTACCACCAGGTAAATCTCTGTCTTATGTGACTTCACACAATCCCCAAGATTCCTAGTGCAATTTCATTAAAGACAACAGATTCCTGCAGCTCCTATGGAAGACAACAGTATGTGTAAATGGAATCAATTAATAATTCCCAGATTTAATTATAATGGATGCATTGTTATTGCATGATCGACCACAGCATGCAATGGGCAATTATGCAAAGCACATACATGCAATTCTCTAGTCCACCCATTATATAGAATCACTTCATTATTAAGCTTGAAGGCAAGTCAGAGACCAAGAATACAGCGAGGGCACAGAAAGTGGCAGAATCTATTCTAACAATTTTGTTGGTGTCTTTCTGCACTGCAAGATACATGCATTCTTCATGATGGGCACACTTCTAATGAGCCTTCATGAAAATATTTCACTTTTATCTTATCTCCTTTACCAGCTTACTGGAGCATTCCAGAAAACTGTTAGCCAGGTATGGCTTGCTCAGTTTTTGGTAGGTTTGCCTAGATTTGGAGAGGTCTTCGGTGAAGCCTGAAAATCAGGCTTCTGGTGGGAATGATGGAGGGGCTTTTTACCCTGCAGATTTAATTAGATTTTATTTTCTTTTAGACCCACAGCAGAATTCAAGGCTGCTTTGGATTGCCAATGAAGTATGTTTGGTCTAATTCCTAGGAGAGATGTGCTCATTGTCACAGAACAATTAGATCTAGTGTCACATCAGTAACAGTTTCTCTTTAAGAAAGGCAGACTGTAAGACCAGCAGAGGTTTTGCAGGTCAGGATTGTGTTGTATCAGCAGAACTTTTGTGGGGAAGCTTGCACAGCACGTGCCTGCCCTGTCTGGCTCAGTCCATCGTCTTCACAACTAATAACATTTACTCCAAATTTAAATAGGCGCAAAGGTCAGCAAGCCAAATTTAGTCTGGGGGTATCTTTACTGAAGTCAGTAGAGCTGATAAACTTGGCCTGATATTTGCTGTTGGAAGACTGAATAAAAGAACAATTCTTCAAGTGTTTATTTTCATTTTTACAATCACAGAACAAGGCAATCTGCAGCAAAATGTTGCATGCAACTCTGCTCTCAGACCATAAGTCACAAAGGATGCCAGACTCAGTTTTTGGTTTAACTGGTTAACTGGAAGTTTCTGCCAGGTTTGTGCTCATTTCTGTCTCCCCTAGTACCTCCTCTCCGAGAAACAGACTCCCTGGATACTATAACTGTTCTGGTCATTTGAAGTGGGAAATCTGTACTGATGGTATGTACCATGGTAGTCGTGGTATATACTTAGTTTTTGCTTCATAAAACTCATATTCCCCGAAAGCTTTATCATATCCCCTGGTACTGGAACTAGATGATCTTTAAGGTCCCTTCCAACCCAAACCATTCTATGATTCTCTGATTATTGCACAGGTCTCCCAATTAGTGTAGTGTAATTCTCAGCTAATCAATTAAACATGTGCCTGGACCCCAATGCAGTCTTGCCTATGCCTCTAGCAATTAAAGGTAAAACTGCCTGTGAATTTTTGGATGAGTTGATATTAACCAGGGTGAAAGTTGCGCATGCAGCTGAAAAGAGCCAAAGACTCTGAAAATGAAGAATGAGCATCCTCCTGTCGAGGGAAGGTTGGTATGGCAGTTTGTTCAGTGCTTTGCTTGACCTATTTTATTCTTTTTTAAATCTACATTAGTAACTTTGCAGTCATTTGTAGTTTGAGTAGTGTGTGCTATGTTATATTTGTGATTTGTTATTAGCAAGCAGTCCTGAATGGACTATTCGTGGAGCCTGAGCTGAGCATTCATTTTCTATGCAGTTCAGCATGGTATGTTCCTCATCATCACATTTGGAGCTCTGATGAAGAGAACACAGACCCAAGTCCTCTTGGAGTTAAAGTCTGTGGCCATCTGTTTTATGAATCAAAGAGGGAAACTTTAATGCAAGTAAAGCACCCCCGTGTCCTGAGACAGCAAATTGTTGGAGAATCCCCATTTTTTAAATCTTTCCAAGCAGATTCATGTCTTAGGGATGGACCTGAGACCCTTCCTCTCCTCTGACCAAGCCAGTTCCTGGGAGTTTGCCTGGGCTGTGACTCGTGCTTCCAGGCCAGTGTCACTGCTTGCTGTACGTGATGCCTGGGGCACCCCTGAATTCCCCAAACCCAAGCGGGGGTGAAGGGAGTCTCACGGAGCAGCTCCCCTGCACTGTGACAGGGCGGTATCCCAGCGCCACGTGGCTCCTTTCCCCTTTGCAGCCTGGCGCAGGGGTGCCAGGCTGAGACACTGAGTGCCCTGGCAAGGGTAGCTGGCACGGCCAGCACAAGTTGCTCCATCGCAGAGCGGGGAGAGAACAGGAAACAAGCACTGACTCAGTCCGCACTCTCCCCACTTGGCTTTTGAGGCAGCAGAGCCACACACAGCCCCTCACTTGGGGCAGGCTGCTCAGGCACAGGCTAGTCCTTGGTGAAATTCATTCCATCTGGTGCTGTTCATTTCCTTTCAGTTTTTATCTAGTCTTTCTGGGCTTCCTGTTAGCACCTAACGCCAGTCAGGACAGCACAGTGCCTGCTGCCTGCTGTGAGTTTGCTGTGCAGAAACCAGTAAGAGCTAGTGGTTACAGCAAGGGGCTGTGATTCAGCTAGCATGAGTTTTGGTGCATCCTGCCTGTGCTTTTCCATATTCTTCTCTCCCAGGAGGTGCGGTGCCAGGGATGAAGAAGAGCTGGGGGGGCACTGAAGGACCTCAATGAAGACTATGAAATGGATCCTGTGTTTCTGCTGGAAAGGGCTATGGGAAGCAAGCAGCAAAGACAAGAAAGTCACCTGTAAAATGTGGATTCTAGTTTTACTTCTCACTTGTCTCCCCCTTTGATTATCTTTTACTCATGCCGATATAACCATTCACTTGAATATTTTCAGCTTTTCTCAGGCCTGTGAACTTTTGTTTTTATAGGGTGAGCTTGTTTGCCAGGCAGGTTTTCCTCAAACTCTCCCAGTGCCAGTAATTAAGGGATTATCGTAATTACCTCACTGGTGCAGATATTGAGTATTAGCACTTTGGCTGAATGTGCCCACTTTGATTTCTCTACAGTGACGCTAGGTAGGCTGTGGCTGAACTCTGCTCTAAATGAGTACAGTGTCATTAATGACAGCACTCTTACAATGGGCACTTTTGTGCTTAAGAAGCTTTCTATACCTTAATCCAACCTGATGCAAGCTACACATGCAAATGTATTACAGGTACAATTTACTTCATGGCATTAACAAAACATAAAAAGAGATTCAGACTGCACTGTGAAGTGTTTAATGAGCTGTGGGTCAGATCCTTGGAGCTGGCCGAACTCCACCGGCTGCAAGTCAGGGCGTAATGCTTTCTTTTCCCTGTCCTGTGCCTGGCACTAGCCTGAATGCTCTACTCCTCCCAGGCTTGAGAGTTCTTTTCATTTACACTGTCCTTCAGGGGTCACAAGGAGTTGAAAAATATTGTAGACTCTTTTTGGGTCCCTTTTCTCCATGCAGCTGCAGCAGGGATGGTGTGGCATGCTGCTGACTGCCACTGCACTGTGGTCCAGGTGCAGGGGAGGCCACAGCCAAAGCACACGCATCTGCTGCCCTGAATGAACACAACACACCAGCAAACATGCTCCTGTGAATTTTGAGCAGATGCCTCACCTCGGACCGACTGCTGGGAGGGAGCAAAGCAGCTCTGCTCTTCTGGTTCAGTGTATCCAGCATGCCTGCCTTTCCAGGCCTGTTCTCAGGGACTGCTGTGCCTTCCCACATCTGGCTCTTTCATGTTTGGCCTGAAATGCCCTTTCTCCTAATGGCAGCTTTTCCATTGCACACAGACTCCTGAGGTGATGATAACGTTATGTTTCCTTGCAAGCTGTGTATGAGAAGCCCTGTCTTGTTTTGCTTTTCATCTGCTATAATTGAACTGGTGATGAAACCATTGAGGACCTGAATACCCTTCCACTGTGGTCAATACAAAGCTCTGACATTCATGTGAACGAAGTCTGATCCTCAAGTTCCCTTGCAGATCATTATTCTTCATTCTGGGCTTTGCCCTGCTCCCTTGCTAAACGAGCTATAGATGCATTTGTGCTGTAAGACAAACTGTGCCTTGTCTGCACCAGGAGAGAGCCCACGCTCTAAGTGCATGTTCCTCATTCACAGATGACCAGCCTGAAGCAATAACGATGCCCATAGAGAAATAATCTCTACCATTTCTACAGCCTTTAATTTTTCTCCGTCTTTCTGCTATAGAGGCTGTATGTTATGTATGCCATCTCTGCTTGCTTCCTGTTCCTGGCCAGCTGTGGATTGATGATAGCATCTTCAAGTTGTTGGACTTCCTCTTCTTGTCTTTAATCTCTTTTGGTTTCAAAATGGCCCCCCACATTTACAGTTACCAACCACAGCAGGCAGATAGCAGCAGCTGGTAGCCAAGCAGACAACACTGAGTACATTTTAAAAACAAAGAGATCTGTTCTTTAGGTTATATAAGAGGATTTAGTGCTAAGATTTAGTGAAACTCAGAGTAATTTCTGAAATGTTTGGCAGATAATATCTTAAATGTGCTAATTCTTGACACTTTCAAATTCACATTGGTTACAGTTTGACTTGGCGGTACGTGTAGGAACAATGATAGCCAGTAACACATTTATGCTGCATAGTGTATAAATTAAAAATGTAGTAACTTAGAATTTTACATTGCGTGAACTTACTTGACTTGCTCGCAGTTGACTCCTTCCTATCAGACCATGCATTCCTTGCCCTAAATCTATAGGCTGCAGATCAGAAAAGCAACACGTTTTCTTAAGTTAACACCTGTGCTCAAAGCCAGGCTAAACCAAGCCTAATGTAACCATCCAGTTCTTCAGAAGAAAAGCCACAGGTGATTTTGCTTCCTCTTCCTTTCCTTCTTCATTAAAATCTGGTTTCACAGGGCACAGAGCTTGACTGAGCTGCAGAGCAGATGTTTTGAAGAAAGTCCTGGCCAGAAGCCACTTTGTGTCTGTTTCTGGTTGGTTTTGTTTTAAGATAGAGAGGGAAATGTACCTTATTATATATAGGTGTTTCTTCCAAGATGTATGAAAAGTAAGAACAAGTCAGGAAATGCAGAATTTCTTCAGTCAGGTGCTACAGACCTCCCCAGCTGGGAGTACAGCCAATGTACAACTTGCATAGCTGGAGCATCCGCATGTGTTAAGATCATGAAGATAAGAGGAATGTATCAGTTTGCTGTTAGTATGCACTATTAATTACAAGCTGTTTCCTGAACTGATTTTTATGTTACAGTCATGTGATTCTGCTAATGCAGTTATAATTCTACATCGTTAGCATCAGAGTCTAAACCTGGGCTGGTGGTAGCAATTTTTGCTTCTGTGCTAATTTCTTCAAACATTACCTATCGGTGTGCCTTCAAGACACTGCAAGTTCTCACTTTCCTCACTCCAGTCACAATCCCACATTGCAAGGTGTTTTACTTAAGTGTTTTATTGTAGTAGTTTTATTTGAGGCTGTTATTATCTGCTCAATGTTTTATTGGGAGGGAGGTTGTGTTTATCATTCTGGAATTGTGGCCACAGCCAGGAGATCTATATTCAGTTCATGATGCTTCCCCAGATGCTTTACCTTAGGCCTCAACCCTGCAGGGTCTGAGTGCCCTGGGCTAAAGCCAGTTGGAGATTGGTATGATCAGTATCATGGACTGGTGCAGGACAGTGGAGGGTTTATCTTCTCTAATCTGTTATCTCCTCTTATCTCTTGCTTCATTTATAAAATGGGGACTGTGTCGTAAAAGTTCCTTTATCAGCTTGGCTTTAGGGTTGTTTGAACAGCTTTGGTCCCAACCATCTTCTGTTGAAACCTTCATACCTTCTGGGCTTGATCCAAAATCCAGTCAGGACAAATCAAGCCAAAGTCTCTCATCTCAGGCTTTGGGGAGAGGCTGGGAAAGAATACGCTGTGCAAGTCCGATGGCCAAAATGTCCTCAGATTGCCCCAGAGCTAACTGGTAGCTGTAGCTGCACCTCCTGCCCCAGTGTGCTTGCAGCATAGCCAGGGTCCCAGGCTGAGGATATGAGATTCATCCCGTGCAACTCTCACCTCTTTTGTCTTTTTTGACTCCAAGAGCCAGGATGCAGATTTTACATCCTACATCACATTTTGCATCAGCAGGTGCCTCTTGTCTGATGCTGCATCCATTTCAGCTGGTTTTGCAGAGCAGCCCACCCAGCAGAGAGGAATGTGTGGCTGAGCCCACACCACTCACCTGAAGCAAGGTTGGCCACTCCAGTGCAGTACACCACAATGGCACCCACCTCCCTGGCAGGCTGCTGAGTCGCCTTTACCGCTGTGGCCTCCATCCTTAGACCTTTTGTAGAGTCTGCGCATCAGGACAGTAATCCAGGAGGTGAGAGGCCAGTGCCTGAGCTGCTGTGCCCTGCAGTAGCAGCAAGGAGATCAATGTGGTATTGTTAGCATGGGTATCACAGCCACTATCTCATCTGTCTAGCCTTTAGTAAACACCCTGCATGTTACACAGTCATTTTGTCTCCTGGCTTTACAGAATCCCCTGACTGTCCAGGAAGCACCACAGATGCCAGCCAGGAGTGGCCGGCAGCTGCCTTTGAGTACATCTGAGTTTTGTTTTTCAAAGGGTTACTTCCGCTCCACCCCCGCAAACTCAGGACAGGGAGACGCCAACCGAAGGGGAAGGAGACAGTGGACAGAGAGCTCAGCCTTGTCCTATTGGGCTGATACACGCACTCCCTCTGCCCCCACCTGATCTCTGTGACCTGCCGATGCAGAAATCAAATTGTCATTGGCAACAGCCCATGTTGGCCTGAAAGCCACAGATTAGCTTCTGAGAAAGCCTGATGTAACTTTTCATTTTCATTACCAAGTCTAGAGGGGAGACACCCCCTCCATACGCCTCCTCCCTCCCCTTGGTTCAAGGATTTATATTTCCACGTAGTAGGTGGTGGTGGTAGACACGATACATGTGCTTGAATGGACACGTTTAGATGTGAGCCAAAGAAGAACTGGTCTCCTCTCCAGGATGCCTCATCCTTATTTCCCCATTGAGATTGTGCATATGCACAGCACTGACTTTTCAGAGATGTTGGACCAATGGGAGCTGTAAAACTTCAGCTTGTGTTTCAGCCCATATGTACTTTGGTTGTGACTGAATATTGCATCAGAAAAATATTTAATGGTAGGGAAAGAAAGAATACTCCTTCTCTGATATAAGCAATGTATTCTCAAGAGCTCAAACCTGCTACCTTTGCTTAAGCTAAAGAGTACTGTGTTACCTTATGTTACATTACGTTACGTTATCAAAGGCTGAACACTGATTTTTGCCAAATTGGTTTAAGTCCAGCCTTTCTCTACTAGCTTCAGGGAAGGCAATCTGGATTTATCCCATTGATGGAGAGTTTCAAAGCAACCATGGCTTCACACTTCCAAAGCCATTACATTTAATCTCATCAATGAACTGAACATGCAAGCAATGTAGGAACACTAGCGAATGGGGAAATTCTGCCCTGAAAGCCCAGCAAGACCTGCCTTTATCAGCCCAGGACATATAAATCACTTTCTTTTCCAGCTCATTTAACCTCGGCCAGTGGCTTTATGCCTCAGTTTGCTGTTTCCAAAAATGTGTCCAGTTCCTCTCTTGATGCATGGCTAAGGCTCTCTTCTATCGCTGACTCTCTCAACTGGGTAGTATCCCAGCCCCTCCTAATTGTGTAATTCTGCCTCAGTTTAAATATATTATTCCCCTTTTGCTTTCAAATGAGTTATCTCAGAAACAGCACTGGCACTGTGAAGTCCCTTTAGCTTTCTGGTTTCTGTGTACCTTTCCTAGTGGAGCTCTAACTTTTTACTAATTTATATCTCACTCCCCACCATCATATGTGCAGCTGCTGTTAGAGTCCACAAGACACACATGCAAGAGGGAAGGAGAGACCCGGTTGCTCTTTAATGTGAAAAACTCAGAGCTCAGTTCAGTGAGTGGTGACAACACTGAGAGAAGCTGCAGAGATGCCTATGGCTCACCCTCATGGGTTGGTACATGCTGTGGGTGCGGGGCACCCGTGGACTCCTGCAGCTCATACCCCTGTTGTGGTTGAGGTTTGGGATTGAAATGTGGCAGAGGCTTTGCCACTGCTGTCACGTTTGTTCTTTGGTGGCAGCTGGGACCTCTGAGCTGGAGCTCAGAAGTGTCCGAAGTACATTTGATGGAAACAGCAGGAGGGTGAGCAGCCGGAGAAGAGGATCTGTGACCAAAGGGACTTCTGAGACAGGCTGCTGGCATTGACACTGTAACGACAGCTTGTCTGAGCTAGGCTGGTCTAGGGTTGTGAATGTTTCAGTATAAAGCTCTTAAAGGAACTAATTACCATTAAACCAGCCAGACTGTTGAAAATTAAATCCATGCGCTGGATATAGTGATGTTACCTCCATAAGGAGATAACCTATGTCATGCTGACTCTCAGGTCTGCTGTGAGTGGGACACAATGCTGCTGTATAGTCTCCGCATGTGCATGGTGGGGGGAGGCAGAGCAATGCATTCCTGCTGGTGTTTATCCTTGCATAGGAAGTGCGAGAAAATGCTATGATTAGGACTAATGTGTTTTAAATGGAGCCCAGTGTACCTTAGGTGATCAGTGTACATATTCCAGCACAGTGGGCTGTACAGAGTAGATGGCATCATATAGAGTGCAATTATGCAGATGTGTAGTGTTTCTGTAATGCATTGCTATTCTAGAAGACATGGTATAAATCTCTGAGTTTCCTGCAAAAATGTCCATTTTTGCTGTCACTGCCAGCTTGCCAGATTGTTTTGTCATCTGCTCAAAGCTTGTTAGGGCTTTGGAGTGCTGTGCAGGAAAACCTCTCAGTGAGATGTGTGTTGTGAATTACAGCCCTGACAACTATCAGAGGGTGCATGCTGAGGTGTAGCATTAATATTTATTTGGGAACAGATGTCTTGGCTATTAGCCAGGGCACAACCTTGTTATGTTAGATGTTGGGGAAAAAAATGGTCCCTCCCCCTAAGAACTCACAGTCTCTATATAGCAACTGTTAAAAATATTGACTATCATTTTAAACACATGAATGATTTAAAGGAATAGGTAGAAGAAAAGTGTGGGTGGAGGGTAATGCTATAATAACATTTTTCCCCTGAACTGAGTGAAACATTTCCAACTAATGGCTGATTTACATATTTACATTAGCTGGGTTTTAAGTATCCTTTTTTATTCCAACTTTTTACACAGATAAACCTTAGCTACAAAATAATCTTATTTTGCTTATACACTGATAAAGATGTTAAGTAAGAATTCTTAAAACATTTTCCTGCTCTGTAGAGACATGGGGATGTAGCAACACCATACTTAAAAATATTCTTTCCTCTTCCTGGCAAGATTTCTAATGCCAGTGGAGCATGACAGCATCTCCTTCTGCTTTGATAATGTCATGCATGCATGCGCCTGCTGTTAGTTGCAGGACAATGACTTCACACCAGACACAAGTGGGCAACAACTGGCAAAACCAAAATAAGACTGTTTATGTTGATAATAGCTTTCCTCTGTGCTTTGTGTGCTCCTTCTAGTGGGGGAGCTAATTCCAGCTTTGGACCAGTTTGCAGCTGATCATCTGCTCAGGATGGCTTTTGAAGTCATGATGTGCCGCAGGGTTAGAATATGTATGGATTGTCCCAGTGCCATTTGCAGAGGTGAGCAATAGCCGGCTTGGCAGAGGTTTGACACTCCAGAAGGGCTGTGATGGCTCCTGTGCCAAGTCCTTGTGATGAGCATCCAAGGGTTAAGCTACACACTTTTCTACATCCTCTCTTCTCTTTGCATGTGCAGCAAGATGAAGCTTGCCTCACTATTTGCTATTCTAAATTAAGATATCTTCTGGCAGGGCACCACTCAGGAGCTCACAAGAACACCACTTGAAATGATACACACTTACTGGCTGTGAGAAGCCAGAGACTGATGAGCATTAAAACTTGCTCCCTGCAGATATGTAAACGTGGTCTCTACACCTTAGTATCAGCACAGGGGAATGTGGACATGCTTACAAGAGCCACTTCTATGAACAATGGACTTTAACCTTCAAAATTAAAGGCTGGACAAGAAATTAACTGTTTATAATGCGTATCTGTGGAGCATGTGGATGGGGAAAAAATTTGCCCAGAGCCCTGAGGCTCAATCCTTCACTATGACTACTGGTGAGGAGAGAGTGAGAAAAATCATATGATCTTCCCTGACCTTCTCCCTTTCCACCAGGAATGAGGGGTGAGAGGAATATGAGCCTTCCTTTGATTCACCAGATTAGTACATCTTCTCCAGAAGAAGGAAAGTGCCATTTTGAAGCTTGTAGCCCTAATAAGGAAGCTCTGGTAGTTTTTTCCCCAGGCAGAGCAGCAGTGGGCTCTGCGTGTCAATGTTGATGACAATCCAACATAAAGCATGGGGAGCAGAGGCTTGACTCATCACCATGGGTGCAAGAGCTGTTCTTTGAACCCACTGCATTCATGGGAACAGCTTTCGTGGAGAGGTGATTCATTATTGGGGAAGTCCAGGATGAAGCATGGACACCGCCTCCCCAAAAGGGACAGCTGTGATGTTTTATGCGGACTCCTCCCCTGACTGTCGTAGCACTGAAAATGACTTGCTGCTTCTGGGAATGAGCCACGTGGTGCAGATCTTGGGGACTTGTCTCCTCGCTGTCAGTTCTGAATTACTAAGACTGGGCCGCTACACGTAGTGTCCCCTCGGAATGGTGTCTTTGCCAATAAGGGCTTGCAGACAGTTTAATGGGTCTTTCTCAGGAGCCAAAAATATTGCATGCGGATTTCCGGAAAGACCTAAGGCTTTTGTCTTTTTCACACTTTGCAGAAAGTTCGTGTACATTTAGTCCACCTAGTTCAGGAGTGTCACACACTCTGTGGCCTAACCTTGGTTACACAAGATGACAGCACCAGAAAATTGGTCCATCACTTCTCATCAACAGTTCTGCTACAAATAAGCCAAAAAATTTTGGGGAAATTCTGATAATCCACAGAGATTTTGTGGGGAGCACAGGTAAACCTCAGAGGGAGGCACCAGCCCTGGACAGAGAACTGCAAAAATGAAGGGTCAGAAAGAACCAGTGAGGATGAGGAAACATGAGACAATATGTGTATCCTGGGACCAAAAAGTTTTGAAAGTTTGTAGCATGGAAGCATCAACTTTCAAGTGATGGGCAGTCCCAGTAGGTGACTTTGAGCTTTAGGCATCTTCTTCATCAGTTGTGGTGAAGTTTGAAGGATGGGGAAGAAAGGAGGAGCATGCAAGACTAAGGGTGGAAAATTTCAGATGAATGGTGTGGAGGGGCGTACATCCAGCATGAAGAGGGTGAAGAGAATCTGGAGGGCAAATAAATAAGAGATCAGAAAGAGTAAGTCTTGAGAGAGCACAAGGACTAGGGGAAGCACAAGGACTGTTGAAGGATGCAACCCAGAGCAGCTTACATAAAAACATACTTGGCTCCAGAAATTTCTAATCTGGAGATGGTTGGCGGCTGGGAGAGCACTCAGGGGAAATATTGTATGTGCTTACCCTGTGCTCATACTTTTCCCCAGGCATTTTGCTTTTGCCCACTGTTGGAGACAGGAGCTAGATGGACCTTTGGCCTGGCCCAGTGTGGCTGCTGTTATGTTCTTGTGCTCTCATGTTGTGAAAGAGTTGGAGTCCTTGTGGTAAGTCTTGCGTTCTTTAGCACAAGCTGCAAGACAAACCGCGCTTATCGCAGCGCCATTGCTGAGTCAGGCACAGAAGGGATCTTGCTGACATTACTCATTGCTTTGCGCACGACATGCTGAACATATTGTGAGGACAAGACTCTCTGTTTCCCAAAAACAACTGGGCTCTTCAACAAGATTACTCTTACGTAGGTACAGCAAATTGCTGCTAGTGTTCCTGTCTCCTGCAGCCGGGCTGCTCCAGCTCCAGCCTACGGAGGGGTGGCAGCAGCAGCTTTCTGTCTAACAGCTTTTGTTGCTGTTTTGGGTTAGCGGCCACACTGCTGGGTTGCTGGGGCTGCCTGGGGAGCTCTCCTGGGGCATTCCCCTCACCTCCGGCACATTGTGACCCAATGTGCTTGTGAGGCTGCTTTTGTTCCCTGAGGGGATGGAGGGGTTGGTGGATCCTGTAGTTCCTCTCTCTTTGGTAGCATCTCAGTGGCTGGTAACAGGAGAGCTTTCTGAGCCTCCTCTGTGGACCTTTTGGCTGCGTCACTCCTCCCCCACTTCTTTGGCTTGGTACTCCCAACTGTCTTGAGGTTGTAATTATCTCCCATGAATAGTGCTATCCTGTTTTGTCTATCACGGCTGGCATTACCAGGAGGGGTCTCCATTTTTCCAAGAATACTGTGTCGCTTTTTAAAAATAAGTATCTCACAAGGAGGTTAAGGCACTGTTAGCATCTCCTGATAGCTGCACTCACCTTCTTTTTCCTTTCTGCTTTTCCTTGTTTATTCATTCCCATGGTGAGAATGACAATATTTCTGTCTATTAACAGGTAGGAAGAAGGGGAGTCTGTTTCCAGAGTAAATGGGAGGATAAGGAGGGTCAGAGCAATGTTTATACACGTATACAGTAATTTCTTGCTCAGTGTATGCGTACATATGCACGTGAACTACATATATCAACAGTACTTTTTTTTCTAAGGTCGATGTTTTTCTCGGCAAAGCCCAGACCCCACTTAGGGGAGGAACAAGCCTTGCCAATAACTGGATTCAATTTATAAGAAACTAGGTGGAAATAATGATGAGGAAATGAGAAAAATAAGCTTTTGATGAAATAATTAATGACTAGTTGTGACACAATCTCACAGCAGCAATCCAAGGCTCAGGGAGATCAGAGGAGCCCATCCGCTGCCAGACAATGCTTACCATGCAAAGCCAAGTAGCCTCCTGTTTGCAATTTAAAATCATAACCATATACATGAACTGCAGTTGGTGGCGGCTCATTTGTTTTAAGTTCTCTCCTAACAAAGTAACAGCACTCCCTTTGCATTACATCTGAAGGAGGAATGGACCAGCGGGTTCCAAGCAGTTATGTAGCATGTAAGACAGGTCCAGCTCTAAAGCAGCTAAAGCCAGGAAATGAACATTTCAACATGTGTGAATTATTCTACTGCCACCAAACTGAACAGAGCTCTGCTGCTTGCAGATCTGGTCCAAAAGACTGAAACCAGTGCTTCTTAGCTGGGGATGTCTGGGGAAGGGAGGGACTTCTGAAGAGTCTGCAAAAGGTGCAAAGGAAAAGCAAATCTTTCATCAGCAGTCTTGCATTTGCTCTCACCGAGTCCTCACCCCCATCAGTGATATTTTTATGAACCCGCAAGTGGACAAAGTTGAAAAACACTTGGCCCAAAATATTTTTTGTGGAAGGCTCAATTCTGCCCTCAGAGCTGACGTTCCTTACGCCCACTATGCAGAGCTGCGGATGCGCCTGTGGCAGTGGGTTGGTTCAGCTCAGGAGTCACTTTTGAAGGAAATCTCCCTGTTGTCCCCACTCACCCAGTCCTGCTTGCACTGCAGTGTGGTCTCAGCTGTGCAAACTGGATTGCTCTGCCTGAAAGCAAACGGGCAGAGGTGCTCCACGAGTGCACCAAATGGGCTCCAACTGCTAGTGGGGGTGTTCAGTCCACATCGCCAGGCTACAGCTGGTCTGAAGCCCCTGAAGTCACTGCGATACAGACACAAAGATGGCCACACCATGTATTTCACAGCAGAGTCTGCTTCTTTGCAAGGCATTACCTGTCAGTGTCAGCAGAGCCACTGCCATCATCTTTCACTCTGCTCCCGAGTCAAATGCAGGCTGATTGCGGAGGTGCAGAGCCACCGTCTCCCTGCTCAGCTCTGGCGTTAGCTCCTTTCACTGGCCTGCTCTGCACATCTACTGTCCCAAACAGATTAGTGGGGGAAGGCATGATGGGAGACAGTCCCCTCCTAATCGCTTCCGGAGGTCCTGTTTCCAGCTTGGTCAAGGCACTGCTGAGTCATTTTCATGCAGAATGAATTACGGCTGTGTTTAAAACCACTTTATTACCCTTCAGTAATCCAGAGCTCAATCCTGCGTTTTTAATGTTGCTCTTCTAAAGGGCAGATTTATATGTAAAACACTTTACACTTTGGTTTCCTCCTAAATAATAACTAACGTTGTTCTTCTGAGTGCTTTATGGCATTAGCTAACTAGTCCTGACAACACCCTGGTTTTCCATATGCACAGCAGAAAGCTTGGATGAGCTTCTTAAGTCTGGTGTTTTCAATTCTCATGATTTTATTGTGAGTCTGGGGTGGGCTTTTTCTTCAAGTCTTAGCTCCTGGAAGCATATGATCACATGACTCTCTCACTTTTCATTTTTTTAAACAATAAATTTCTAATTCTTCCAGTTGCAGGGAAAAGCCTGAAAATGTGATCCAAATGCACTGCAAAGCTCAGAAACCAGATGCCAAACAACAACAAGCCAAACTGTGTTGCCATTTTTAAATCTCTGAAGTTTTAAGGCAATCTAAGCATGGTCTGGGTCTTCACCCATGTTTTCTGAGTGTGGAGGGGCTTGGCAGTAAATAAAGCTTCATATTACAAAGAGGCAGAGGCAAATAAAGTCTACAGAGATGCTAATATTCTCCATCTCCCCTCTCTTTCTTGCTTGTTTCTGATTCTTGTCCTGCATGTGCTTTGCTTTCCACATTGTGAGTCGTCACGTTCCTCACAGTGGTAAAGAAAAGCACACAAATAAATCTTTGCTGGAACAGAGAAAATTTTAAATCAAATCAAAATTTTACAAACAAATAAGATCAAGGTTTTAAACTCTTCCATCTGTTACTGTGCTTGTGGAGTGCAATGTGCAGCAGGCCAGGGCATACAGTTCGTGACTCTCAAGGCTACTGTAACAAAACAACCATTACTGCTGCTGATGCTACTACTACTAATAATAAAATAGAATTGTTAATTGTTAAGTAGAATTTGTAATTGTGATCATCTGCTTAGAAAGGGGCAAGAAAGCGTGCAGTAAGCTTTTCTTGCACTGTGGCACTGCAAACCAGCTATTTCCACATTGTAAAAGTTGCTGGACAGCAAAAAGTGATCAACATATTGATTTTGCGTCACAGATTTTGTGTTTCTTCTACTTCCTTATTGGTTTTATACTGACCAGTTTAATTTCTCCTATTATTTCCTGCTGACACGGTCACAGGTCAGAGAACGTAGCTGTCTGACTATGGGACAGCAGTTTAGATTTGTCTCACTAGGTTTTTAGTCCTGTATAATACTTGCTGCTCAAAAGTGCTATTGCTATTTCAATTATACATTCTGCATGGGAATCTAGTACTATTTAAATTACTCTGTGCATGTATTTATTCTTTAGCTATTAGAAAATCTCCGTTAGACTTTAAAGTCCAGAGCTTCCCTGAAGGAAATATTTCCCAGCCTGCTAGATCTTAGTGATACAAGATCGTCTTGATATTTATTATAAAGCATACTTTTTTTCATTTTCTCCCATGGCTTCCAGACAAATATTTCTGTGGCTCCCTGAACAAATCCCTTGTCCCTCCAAGTTGGATAGTTGCCTCCCTCTCACTTCTGCTCAGCAGAACAATATCTTCTTCTCCTTTAAGCATTTTAATCATGCTTGCTGGTTTTTAAACCATTATCCCTGTTTGCTCACATGTTTACACGCTGAGTAGAAAAAAAAGTATTCCAGGTAGAATCAAAAGAAGCAGTGGTTTCCATCTTGCGGTGCACAGTTAATATATTACCGCACCTTCACATGTCAGACTGCCAGCAGAAGCCACGGAGGAGCAATCTGTGCCAGCCACATGGAGCCCTGCCATAATCAGTCTGTTGTAACAGCTGATGGAAGGGCCAATTGCTTGTTTCAAGTGTTGACCACAAACTCATTTAGACAGGTTTTGTCTAGGAATCTAGGGATTCCTGTATCGCAATCTTCCTAGGACCAGTTCTTTGCCCACTTCCCTTAGAATAAATCTGCATGAGTAAGATTGCTTTAAGTTTGCAAATCTTTATTTTTGTTTCAGTTTGGAGTGTTCAAAGGCAGAAAACCCTGGCTGACGTTTGCTCTTGTTAAAGGCAGTCCATGCTGCAGGCAGAGCAGAGTGAGACCAACACAGAGTGCTTCTGATGGTCCCCTTCAGATATACTAACAGAGAGCAAAAATGTAAGAGAGCAACCACAGCCTCTAAAGGGAACTTTTCCAAACACAGAGGGAGGGGTATGCTGGAAAGAGAAGAGTCTTAATATGTGAGTAAAAATTAATGAATTATTCTAAAATGGCTGTACTGAAATTTTACACTGAGGAAATTGACCAAGACTCCAGTTGATGAATTTGCTGATATCAAACAAGTGAATTGCTATCAAGCACATGAGAACTACCAACGGGTCCTTCCCTGAGCTGAGTCCCTGCTAGACCCTTTTCTCTCCACCTCCAACAGTAACAGTAACAGCATCCCTTCCAAGAGGGAAAGAGTTGCTGTTGAGCTGAGCTGCGGCGTTGGCGTGGCTACCTGGTGGTTGTGTGACGGGGTGCCTTGGCAGTGCCTTTGCAAAGTCAGGCTCTGAGCAGGAAGCAGGCTAACACGTTTCTTGCGCAATACAAGGCAAGGAGGGAGTAAATTTATATAGGGGTTTTTTAACATTAAAATTAGGTATCTAATCAGATGGGCATTTTTTTTGCATGCATTCTAGTGTAGAAGGAAAGATAGGATATTAAGTCAAAAGGCTGTGGTTATATCATTTGGGCTGATAACAAATTTATGAACCGATAGATACACGTTGATATGCATCAGATGACTGATTGCTCATTTTTATATTTGTATGTTCACAAAGGGGTACGCAGATTGAAAGATGGAAATGTTCTTCTCCAGACCCAGACAAGCATTCAGTATTTCAAGAAGGAAATACAAAAGGGAAGGCTCAGCTGGAGGCAGGGCTGGTGTTTAGCTGCCTATATTTTGGCAGCTTCTTAACTTTAGGCCTCAGTTGCCTATAGAAAATGGGGGACAATAGCACTTCTGTACCTTCACAGGGTTTCTAAAGAGAACTGCATTAAGGGGTATGAGATGCATGGGCAGTCTAGTAAAGGAGGTGGTTTGTATATACAAGGTAAACAGCTAACTCAATAGGGTAGTGATTCCAGAAAATATCTTGCTGAACTGAGGCATGGGAAAGGGACATACACGGTACTGATTCAGCTGGCTGCACTCCTCTGTGTCATTCCTTGATAGATTTACCATGCAATTTTGGTTTGTTTTCCCCTCTCCAGTCCTTCAGAGAGAGGTTCCTGTTGTGATAATTTAACACACACCTTACAATATAGCAACTCAAGACAGTGGATTGAAAGATTTATGTTGCTGATTCTGCAACAAATGCATCAAGTGCCAAATGTGCTTTCAATAACTTCCTGTGTTATGCTGAGGTAGTTGGTCAAAGGCATCTTAGTGAAAGACAAAGACAGCTCAGAGTCATACCTGGGCATGAGTTTGATCCACTGTGTTTTATGCACTTTTATTTACTGCAGAGGCAGTTTGTTTCACTTACAGCTTTACTCCTCCAACAACTACTGAAGCAGTTTAAATAAGCTGCACTCCAGTATTTGGACATTGACCTGCTTTTTACTTGTTTGTTTAGTGAAACTGCCACATAACTGACCCAGCAGAGTCATGAGTTATAAACAAACTTTGACTGCAAAGTGTGTGTTTAGTTCAGCTTTCACCTTGACACAAAGCCTTTGCTTTCTGGAGGAGCAGAGACACTCTCCACAGTACATCAGCCCACAGTGCACACCAACTCCCCTCCAGTAAAACACAACTATAAAAAGGCGGAAAAAGACCCCACGGCATGCGGGGATTTTTTAATAGAGTGTGTGATTAATTTACAATCTATTTATGTTAATTCATTTCAGTATTAGGCTTCTTCATACCTTTGTGATATATAAAGCTGCTGTGAACATATTGGCCTATGATCTCATTTATGTCACTGTAAATCCAAAGTAACTCACTTGAAAACAGCACTTACAGTAGGACTCCATCAGCGTCCCTAATAATTAATTTGGCCTACGGTAGGTTTTTGTTCTCTACACATGAAAGTGCAAGTCATCTTGTTGTAATGTGTGGGTTTTTTTGAGGCAGAAATATTTGCTAAGGCTGTAAATATTTAAATCCATCTAAATATTCTAGAATATAAATTCTGTTCTATTGAATATTTTAATCTGAACAGACAGCACCTACCTTGAAAATGTAATATAAAGCTTATAATCTCTAGTTTAAACTATTAAAAGCAGTCCAACTAAAGTTGGACAAGAAAATAGTTATGGTATCAGTTCTGTGGTCTATGGCAAGTAAGTGGCAACTGTAACTGAATGACTAATATCAATACCAGGAAATGACCACCATCAACTGTACAAAGTTAACAATGCCTTTCAGAAATAAGTCTTTCAGGAACTTGTGGAGGCTTCTTGTGACTTGGAGGAGCTTTCAGCAGTGGACAAATAGACAAATCTTTAAAACTATATGTTTGCACCAGTAAATTCATTCAGAGATGTTTTTCCTAAAGGGATTCCCTGCAGGGGAGCTATTATACATGTTCTAGCCTGAAACTTGAGCTGGCCAGAGAATGGAAATAGTGTTTCACAGACGATTTTGAGATTTTGAAATTTGTTTTCATTCCAATTCAGAACAAAACCTCAAAATGTTGAAATTCTCCACAAAGGAAAATTCCACAAAAATAAATAGTTTTGGCTTATTTAGGTCATTATAGCTTTTAAAAATGCACATATTATATAGAATAAAAAAAATCTAAATGTTTTATTCCAAAATTGTTGGCATTTTTTTCCTAAAAAAAAAAAGTTGGTAAAAATAATTGATTTTTGATTGTGACAGAATGACATTTTTGAAGGAAGCTACTCCACTAAATAATTTTCCATCTGACATTCATTAGAGATCCATTTGACACGTTATCCAGACCTTTTGCTGTAATGCAAATACTCTACAAATAGTTTAGCACCAGAACCATGGTCTATAATGCTGCTGCTGCTTGTGGGCTTCTTATTGCATGTTTGTGCTATGGCAAGAAGACCTAGAAGGTCTGCACAGATGTCTCTTTCTCCTTGGCAAGGTGTTAGCAGAAAGAAGAGAGCACTTTTTCTGAAGAGAGCTCTCAAGGTGTGAGAGAATTGGCTTGAAGTTGCTCTTGCTGCCACCAATCCTCCAACACAAGAAATCCTCTCCCTGGCAGAGGAGCAAGAAAACAAACCAGCAATCGGCACCAACACGGGCTCCTTCCATTGAAAGGAAATGACACACACGAGGAAATGTGCTCCTTCTCTGTCACTAACAGGGCAAAGTCCACAGTGAACAGACTCTAGGGCACTTGAACAAATAGCAGTGTCAATAGCTTGTATCCCAGAGCTGAAAAGAGACAGACAGGCTTTCAATGCCTCTGCTGAATTTTGGAAGACTTGTGCTGTTCCAGGGTTATTTGAACAGAGGGGAGTTTCATTTTTCTTCCATGTCCAAGTATGAGCTATTTGACACCACAAACAGATGGAGGATATATCTCTAACTGAAGACTACCCAAAGAGAAGCTTCAGGTAATACAATAAACATTGGCCATACTGCATTGCATCAGTACAGCAGCAAGGGAGAGAAGCAATGAGGATTTCACTGAATTCAGTGCAAAAGCAGTGAAGGCAAATACCCACCTGTATTGGCTGCCCTCCCATCCCTCCTTAGGGGCCTGGACAAAATGGGTAGAGCTAAAAGACTTTACGGGTGCTGCTGCCTCTTTGCTTCTGATAAGCGAAACGTATTTGGTGTGTGTCACTGGCAATGACAGTGGCAGGTGATGAGGTTATTGGATGACAAACCTGGTCACACAGGTCTAGTGAGATTCTTGCCCTGCCTGCTGTGCCCAACGAGGAGGAGCAGCATTTGGGTCCTTATTGTATGTACACAAAGCCAGCATGTTGTCTGCAAGTGGGACTTTTGGGCTTGGAGTGTAATTCTGGAATATGTTTTTCTCCTTGGGATATTTCTGAAGTGCAGTCAGCGTGCTCCCCACTAGAAAGTGACATGTAGGAGCCACCCTCTCTTGTTGAAAACTTGGTAGAATGTCTGTACAATATTATGGTCACCAAACTATGTCTAAACCTAATTGGTTGCATGTGGGATTGATGGCTGTAATATAAAGAACTGAATGTACTGAAGACCTGCCAGAGGTTGTGGAAAAGATCAAAGAAGGTCAGATAAAAGGCCAAATGTAGCTTTAGTGAGGGCAATTGTAATTGCAGCACTTCAGTGGAAGGGCTCCTGCCAGCTCTGAGCTGTGCCTGTGATCTTTCGTTGAGTGTGTTGAGATAGGCCTCGACAGGGTCCGCACTTGACACACATGTCCATCCTCTCATGGAAATATTATGGTCCAGGCAGCTGCATCTTCAGCCAGAGCCATCAGCATAAAGAGCTCAAAATATTTCAGTCCCCTGGGAAGTAAAAATCTCTTTTGAGAAATTTGTAAATTAAATTGTCAGAAACTCCATAAAAGCATCAGGAAAGAGGCACCAACCTTCCCGGTAACATTGCCACCCTCCCATTTCCCCAAAGACTGTAACCACTGCAGAGCTGTTACCATCATGTTGTGCCCCCACACAACAGCCTCACTTGAAGGCCAGGAATTCACTGTATTGCAAAGAGAAACCATTAGAGTTCAAAAACAAGCCCCCAGGGTGCAGAGACCTCAGGGCCTTACACAGGACCTCGCTTACCTTCAGAGGCTGCTAGCATGTAACAGATCCATTTGGGGAATGGACTCAGTGGAATCCTGACAGAGTATTTGCATTAATGTGAGATAGGTTTCTAGGCCAAAAAAATGCCATGAACTTATTTTTCCATCAGCTAATTGTATCAGCTGTTCTTTGTTGGTTTGCTGCCATCTCAAAGCATGTAAAACAGCTCTGCTCAGTGCTCAAAAGCAGAGTGTTGCTGAGTCTGGAACAAAGACGGTTTCAGTGTTTCAGTGCAGAACTTCAGCAAATGTCACGAAGGAAGAGCAAAACCTCGGCCCCTACTGGGGCACAGCCAGGAGAAGCTGCCCTCTCTGCAGGGCTGCGCATTACCTCGCCAAGCTTTTACGAGTCTCAATCTGTGCAATGAGAGATGCAAGACAGAGCTTATTAGACAACACAAGATGTTGCCATTAGGCACACACAAGGCAAAGGATCAACTCCCGCACTTGGTCTTGGTCTCCATTTACATTTTGTGGCCATAGCTACAGTGGTCAGGAAAGAGAAAGCTAGCACACCTCTAAACAACGTAGTTATGCTGCCAAGAAGCCTCGTATAAATAGCAAAGTCTCCTTCTTTGTGTTGTGCACCCCGCTGGCAGAGCCTGTCCTTTCCAGGTTGGCACCTTCAAGCTTGCCAGTGTGTCCCTAGCCAGGGCAAGGCAAGGAAGAGGGGCTGCACTGAAAACTGGAGTGGCATTGGGCACCCTCATGAGGGAGCTTGCCTGCATCTCTACTCCTGCCTCATCAGCAGTCACCAGTGAGTCTGCAAAGAGACAAGGGCAAGGTGCAAAAGCAGAATCTTGCCAGACATCCGGTTTGATCTGCACCAGATTTCCAAAGGCTTTTGGGGCTCTTCCCAACTGTACAAAGGGCTCTGTGCCTGGCCCTGGACAGTTTAGGGCTGGTCTTCCCTGATAGGCTCTGGATGAATTATCCTCTCCTATTACATGTACAAGGAACTCTTGAGATATGCCCAAACACAAGCCCTGTAATTATGGTGCGTGTGTTAGCAAATTAGACCAAACTGAGCTGAAGGGCCTTACCAAGGTAATAGATGACGCTGCATTGCACGCTTGCTTTCTGCAGCTTCCTGGTCGGAGAGGACAGTGCCACAAAGTTTAAAGCTTGGCAGCGTGGAGGGAGAGCAGCTGGCTGGTCGCAGTGTCTACGTCCCTGCCCAAAGCCCCTCGAGGTCCAGGGAGATAAAGGTTGGATGGACTAAGGTCGTTTAAACACAAGCACCCCTGACTGAATTCATGAGCGCATTTTAAAGTCTTTTATTTCCTCAAATAACTGTGTATTTAGACACCTGTGAAAGGGCTATGCCCACTTGGCACTCGCCAGCATGCTGCGGCTCATTAAGGGCCTGCCTGGACTCCTGGCAGAGGCCAGGGCTGGTACTGAGCACTCCAGAAATTCCTCTCTAGCTCCAATTCTGTTTGTTTTATCATCTTTGCAGAGCAAGCCATCTAAAAGCCGCCTTCTGAAGGGCCCTGTATTAAAAAACACCAAACACTCCATGGCGCTAAGTGGTGACTCAAACTGGTGTTATTTTTCCCCCATGAGACACTTGGGGAACCCGAGGCAGTATGGCTGGAGTGTCCCTGTGACCTGTGCTTGTGACTTTGAATGGCTTTGACCTTCTCAGCACAGGGCAGAAATGCCAGTGCCTCCAAAGTGCTGAGAGAGAAGGCCATTATGAACAGAAGCCATGAATTAGTCAGCCCTTTTTTTAATTAGCATTTCATTAATTAGTACTAATTTAGCAAATGAGTGCCATGATTAGCTTGATTAGAACTAGAATGGAGGGGAAGGTGTGGGATATTGAGGGGTCTGCTCTGGCTTAAGTGGGGCTGGAGAGCTGCTGTCCTTCAGGGAAGGAAGGTGCAGCTCAGCGGCTCCCATGGGGCTGGCTGGGATGGATGGGCAGGCTGCTGCTATCTCTGCAAAAAGTAGCCACTCTCATCAAATCCCCAAAGGCAGTGTATTTCAGGCTTCCAGCCCTTTGCTGCGAGCAGGGAGGTCACGATGGATCGGTGTTTGTATAGAACATGTTAAAGAGGCTGGCTGAAACCTGCTGGAGAGGGGGAGACTCTTGCTTTTATGGTGGAGCTAGGGGAGCCTGAGCCACTATCACGGACCTTTTGACTGAGGTTTCCCCTTGCAAACGAGCAGTGAGCAAGACAGACACCTTCAGAGACTGTTACGGCAGCTGCAGAGTATCCTGGTGACATTCCTCGCCCCCAGCTTCTACCTGCTGCCATCAAATCTCTGCACCCAGCCTGTCCGTGCCCTTGACGCAAACACCAGCATCCCCCCTAACTCCCAGGGTAGAAATTTAAGTACAATAAGCAATTTTGCAATGGCCTCTTCCCACTCTGGTGCTGCCTGATTAGAAAAGAGGGCAAAATATCTGCACAGGAGCTTGGACACATCCCCTCCAAAATTTGGCCGTGGAAACCTGCTGCTGCGGCTGGGGTGCTCTGGGCACCAAGTGAGGGAGCTGAGCACTGAGCTGGCACCCTGGACCTGCTGCCCATAGGGTGGCCAAGGCCCCTCCAAGAGATACAGCTCCTCCAGTGCCACTGAACCAAGTCAACTCCCCTTGAGCAAATTTTCCTGTTTTCATCACAAATTATTATCGCAACTAAGAGCTGTTCAGCTGATGCTGCATGTATCTCGTGGACTGCTGCAAAGTCTACTTAAACTAAGAAATGGCTAGCTGAAGTAGTGGTCCAGAGGAAGCAGCAATTATGTATCTATTGTCTGATTGCTGCTTTTTTGCAGCAGGGATGACTCCTTGACATTAGGCTTATGGAGTCTGCCCGTTAATAGTAGTTTTAAATGGTCAAGAGGTTACAGCAGTAAGGAATGTTAGTAAAAAATGTCTCTGTGGAGTTTAAACAACCAGTATTTTAGGCAGGGCTTGGTGGGTTACTGTCCCTGCACAAACAACTAGAATGTGAGAGTCTGGGCTGGGAAATACTTAAACTGTTTGGAAAAACTTGTTTTGTGCAGCTTGAGAGTGTCCCTGGAGGCTGTGGCCCAATGCCATGACTCCTGGTAAAGGCTGGGCTACAGTAACAATGAAGCTTTTATGGGGAAGCTGGAGTACAATCAGAAACTTTTCGGTCCCGAGGGATTATGGGGAGGGGAGTTCCTGGGTTCAAGATGTCTGGCACATTATGCACATTTCCACCAGGATTTGGGGGTGTTCTATGGCATGCAAGGTATGCAAATTGCTAAATGTGTTTTCAATTTTGCTGTGTTGTGCTGTCTTTGTTGGGTGATCGTTTTCTCTTCAGTGTAGCCAGAAGACAAGATGGATTCATAGCATGAGAGGAAAAGTGTAGTTGTCTCACAAGCAGTATTGACTTATGAAGAGCTTGTATTTTTGATTCTTCAGCATGCTCCTAACTGGGTGGCTGTAGATTGTTCACTGATTAAACTTCCTCTAGTAAGAAGCATCCTGAACTGAAAGGCATCTTTGATGGACCGCTCCTTACCAAAGTGATCAGAAGTGTGCATGTAGAAACTATCTCATTCTTTCTTGCTATTACTTAACCTTAATCATCTGCATGCTGTATATAGCAGATGTCAGTAAGACGTCTAGCAAGTTACCAAAGTATCCGCTCAGTCAGTGTTATAGCATCAATTCAGATTTTCTTCAAAGGCTGGTAATTAATTTGAGGTCTTTTTTACAGGAAGAAGACATTTCCTGTTAGACATAGACTTCCATTACTAATCGTGTTAACTGCTAGAAAAAAACAGGGCAGGATGGGCCCTACAAACCAAAGGAGAAGATAAGGGGCAGTTCCTGGCACTGCCACCATACATCTCTTCTGGTGTTTGGTTTGGGAACATTAAATCTGATCCAACGCCCATTGAAATCAGTGAAAAGATTCCTGTAGATTTCAGTAGACTGTGGAAGGGACCATCCAGAGGCTGAGGAGCAGCTAACCCAGCATCTCACGAACAGTTAGCTCCTCATCAGCCTGCAGTGTGAGATGACGGCCATACCCTGCGCCCTGCACACACTCTACACGTGCCACACATGCCAGGGCAGTGCAGGGCTGGCCAAACCCTTGTTTGCCTGGGCAAGGGAAATGGGCCTCACATGGACAGAGCCTGGGCGTGGCAAGGTTAGAAGCAAATCTCTTTTTTTACATTACAGAAATGTAGTTACCAAGTTGAGACTGCCCAAAGATTGTAGAATTTGATGGTTTTTATTGCTGCTGTCTTCCCTGGCTCTGGACTCTCGAGGAAGCGAACTAGTGACAAGGTGGCTGGCTTGCTGATGGGGTTCCCCTGCCAGGGCCCCCTGGTCCCCCATTTTGTGCACCTTCCCCCTTCGTTTGCCGAGGTTTAACCTCGGGCCTGCCTCCAGTTTGGAAACACTGAATGGCCCTTAATGACAGCAGCACGAACAAAACCCTATAAAGGCAGGATTTGTGATTTACATGGGGTTAATTACCACAACAAGCATGTTTATTCACTTCTCTAATAAATCCTTAAGACAGGAACAAGTACTAACTTGACCAGATTCATCCTGTGCATATATTCTTCTTTTAGCCATTTTTGCAAATCTGTATGTGTAGGATAGAAAGAGACAAAACATTTCCTGTCGCTTAGGCAATAACTCATGAGCTGTGTGCTTTTCCGCCTGTAATGGCATCAGCATTTACTTCAGATCTGGTACAAAATAGACTTTATCGTGACTTTTGCTGTCTTGTCTTTTTTTTAAAAAGAAATGAGTAGATCATAAAGGCATATTAACTACAGCAGCGTGATCTATTGCTTTGACACCTACTTGCCACAGGAGGAATGTAAGGCCTATGTTTGTTTCTGCTAAACTAATAAGACCTGATCATTATATTCCTGAGGTTAAAAACCTGCAGTGGCAGGTGCTGGTGCATGTCCAGGCCCTGCAGTGTGAAGCCGACCCTTCTGCGAGAGTCCTACAAAGTCCATCATTTGCTTAAATATTACTGATGATGGCAAGTTGAAGACTCACACCATCAAACAGAATGAATAGCTTGGTTTCATCAGTCTGATTTATGGAAGAGGTTACTGATGTAGAGAGGTGACCAGTGGCTTTGGGAGCCACTGGTTTTAGGTGATGGATCACTTGAATGACTTTGTGGGGACCAATAGTATTAACCTCTGCTCCCAATTCAGTTGCATTCTGATATACACGGGTTGCAGAAAGGTTTTCTTCAGCTGTTGATTCAGCTTTGCTTTAGCTGTCTTCTAGGTTTTCAGTGGCCACACATGTGTAGGGGTTGACTGCAGTGTCCCTAATTTGCTAGAAAAGTATTTGCAATGGCTCAGCACTGTACTGGATGGGGCCCCCCTGCCGTTCCCTAGGAATTTGTATCAGGCAGAACATTTCGTACAAGGCAGAAGATTTTGTCACCTTGATTCAAAGGAAGTTGTTTGTGTTAATGCTTAAAGGTAATGTGAGACAAGGCAAGCTCTTTACTTTAGAACACACGTTGTGCCATTGATGTACACAGTACAGTAAATATAACAAACAAAGAGTCCACTCTGGTATTTACACTCACTGCAAATGCATTTGCAAAATAGGAGCATTTGCAATCCAGTAAAATAGTACCACTTTTAGGCAGAAACCCTGTGTGTTCAGTGAAGTGCGCTCCTCAACTTTTCTTACCATTTATCAACCCAACACATTCCTCTCCATTTTTTTTAATGCCTTCCATTAATAGTTAAAAAAAAACCTAGGGAAAACAAACACTCTATTCCTGATTGTTTATTCACCAGTCTCTTAGGAACCATAATTACGTCTCCCAGGAATTGTGTGTTTTATCATACTGTATATCTTAAAGAGCCACTTTAGGTAAAATAACAAGGAGTGCCTTATGAAGGAAAATTGGATTCATTTTAAGACTTTTTTAACCCTCCAAAGAATGGCTCTTTGTTTACTTCTTTAGTGCATGTGGCAACTTGCCCAAGTAAATACTATGCTGCATAAATACCAGAGATTGGTATTTATGATATTACATAAACATACTCTGAATAATGACTCATTGTTGCAGTGAAGAAGAACGCAAGCAATATATACATTGCAGTCAGTGCATTATTTCTCGTCACAATATTAAGTGGCACTGAAGCATTGTAGTACAAAATGATACTGAGATTGGAGAGGAAAAGTCCTAGAGCATTGTTTAGCACATCTGAGTTTACTAAACAAAACAGAAAACAGCCAAAACAGGAATGTGATGAGGATAAGAAACACAGCAGGTTAGTCATAAATATGCAGGGGTGAGGAATCAGTGGTTAGGTATATTTCGGGGTTCATTGGCAAAAGGTTTATTGCTCTTTAAACTAAAAACTCATCCAGTACATTCATACCGCTGTTACAACAAGAAGCTGAGCCCTCAGGGTTCGTACTCCTGGCCTGCAGTGATACTTGGGTCCACTTATGGCAATAGGATATAGATACCAGTTTTTCATTCATAGAGCCATGCTTTCATGTAACTTTATTTCTGAGGCTTAGTTTATCCAGCTACAGCTTCATTAAACATTTAGCTGCATTTCAGCAAAATTCTGTGTGTGCAAGGATTTGTGTGAACAAAAATGTCACTGTGCCACACTTTGCATTACTGCCAAATGATGGCTCCCCTGCTGCATGGGGTTCAGATCTGAGAAATTAAAATCCCATAGGGAAGATGTGTATGCCAAGCCTTCTCTTTTAAAGCCAATGGGGTATTAAACTTTATTTTTCAAATCCATGGTTGTAGTCTGTCTTGTCCAAACAGCAAAAATAAAATACACTCAAATCCTGAAAAGGCCGCTGAACCACCCTTTTAAAAAGGTGATGAAAATTGTCACCCATAATAATGCAGTAGCCTAAAAGTATGATTTTTTTAAAATTCTCCTCTTTTCCTGAAGCAGCCACAGCCCTTCAGGAACAGCAGAGAAGTCCCAAAGGCAGAGCATGTCCACAAAGCGGGTGGTTGATCCTCCTAAAATGCAGAAGTTTGGGGGTGCTCTATGCTGGGTGCACCCTGCTTTATGAATGCAGTTTTGTGCATTGTGACAGAGGGGTGGCTTCTTGTGTTTGCTGTGGTTTATTCTCAGCAGAATACATTTCCTCCCTAGGTGTGAATAAAGGGATGAATTGAGCAGTACCCCATCTTTCAACCTGCTCTCTCACCTGAGAAGATAGCACTGGATGTTCCCAGCAGCCTTGCAAAGTTCATGGATTAATGGAAACCTCTGCACTACCGCGTGGTTAGTAGCTGTTTATTGCAGTTATTAAACTGTACCTTATTCCTCTAATTTATACTAGTTCCTGGTTTTACTTCTTGAGTCAAAACCCACTGTGTTTAATCAGAGCTGTGTTTTGATGTTGTCCTGGGTGCCATGTGCTATTCCATTTCGTATGCAAGCTCTTACTGGATAAATGGAACACTCATTGACTTTTTCTTCCTTGTGCTTCACAGTTTTTGCACAGAATAGGAGGGAACACAGATGATGGGAGAATAGAAGGCTGCTGGTCTGCAAGGAGCAATGTTTAGAGGATGTGTCGTGGGCCAGAACCCAAATGCATGGCAGTAGTTTGCTGAGGCTCTGCTAGCAAACGTGGGAATGACTGTGATGACCTCTGTGCCATTCTGGATGACAAAAGATTTACGCCTGGGCCACTTGCAGGCAGCTGCCTAAAGTGCTGCAGGTCCAGGCAGAAAGCTACACCTTCAAGGTTTGTCCTTATTTTCTATTTTCCCAGAAAAAAATGGAACAGTAATGTGTATCAGCAGCGTTGAGAGAACAAGCAATACGGTCAAATTTCAAATTCAATCACAGTTCCATTTTTTATTTTGTTATTATTAAATCAACAGCATTGTCCAAAGCCTCCAGTTTTATGGTGTTTGGTGCTCTTCAAACACGTGCTGGGATATCATGCTGGGACATCATTCCTCTATTTGGATTTTGAAGCCAAGCCTCACTACCAGTTATCTCAAAACATGTATTGCAACCTGTCCCAGGCAGCTTTAACCTCAATTCTTTCCTCACATTGTTCGGGGTCTGCTATTTTCTCTTCCTGGGAGCCTGGGAGATGAGATGGCAGACTAAGGTCAGCACCAAAGCTTGATAACAAGCAAGCCTATCCAAGACCCACAGAAGTCAGTGGGAAGGCTTGGGTGGACAGCTGTGGTTCTTAGTCAGGCCCAGAGGTACTAGAAAATAACAAAGGGGACAGAAGGAAATAGCTTGGTGAGCTTTGGGGGTTATTCCTCCTGTCTTTTAAAAGAAATAAATATATGGGTTTTTTTATAAATTTCTCTGAGAAGTTGTTTGTGCTCCCACTCAACCGTGTCATAGCAATGCGCATGTGATGAAGGCAGAGCAATTCTGAGTTACAGGTTTAAACATCCTTTTTCAGTATAGTTCACTGCAGGGAACTGCGAGTCACTGATCTTCTCTCTAACATGCTGGTCTGCTCTGCTCATTCATACACTTTGCATAAGCATGAGAATCACACTGACAAAGAATGATAGCACTGCTTAAGTAGTTAAGTTGGTATTTATTCATTTAATGTATGTGGATCAAGACATATTTCTGTGATCTAAAGCAGCTGCCAAACCTATGATTAGCTTGTAACTCTTATTGTGTCTTGTCTCATTCTTTTGTTTCACACAGAAGGATGCAGACACAATTTCACTGACAATTGCTTTGAAAATGGCAGCCCTCCGTAGCACCTCCTAAAGAAGAAAACAGGCAAGAGACTGCATTTTATTACTTTATTTCTGCGTGAGTAAATTGTATGCCCATGATCTCAGTATTGACTGTGCCTGTAGACATGCACAAGAAAAATACTGTTCTAGGCAAAATGTACATATGTGGGCCTAGTCCACAGGCAGCACTTACAAATCGGGTTAGGTTTTATGCTTTTCAGAAGTTCAGCTATCTAAACAAGGCAATTATGTTTTGAGTCCTTCCCCTAACTATTGCTGCACAAGTGAGTACCCGCATGATTGCAGAAAGTAGAGAAGGATGAGGCAAACTCAGCATATAACTTTTGTTGAAATGGCTTAGAAAAGGATCTTATAACTTGAAGATGATATCGCAGCCATTGAGTGGTGCTGCTTCCTTCTGCCACTCCCCACATATGCAAACAAAGCAAATTCTATATCCCCATTTCACCCATTGTTGTTTGTACAATGATTGGCATTTTTCAGATATCTTTTCTATTATTTTTCAAAGACCTCTTCTGTTATTTTTGTTGATCATAAAGCAAAAAGATAAATAAATCTGCAAACCAGAGAAGGTCACGTGTTATTTAAAGTTGTCTGACAGGTGGGAGGTTGACATCCAGTTACCAAAGCAAGAGACTCATCTCTTTTCTTGGCCAGTTCAGTGTCAGATTTTTTGGGGTCCTGAAAACTGTAACTGCTGTGCAGAAGAAGATATGTCTCCCCTGCATCTCAGCTATCCTGAGGGGTAAGAATGGTTCAGAGTAAGGATTCTCTATTCCACCAATAATGTTTGTTTGTAAAATGTTTTAAGATTCTCAAATCAAAGGGTTGTATGGACCACATCCACAAAATATATTACATTAAGACAAGATACATAGCTATAGATGTACAGAGACAGGAAAAAAATGCAAAATTATTTCATTGAACTTTGTACAGTTCTGCACAGTGTTAAACCTCATTAAAATTCAAAATTGCATCTTAATTCCACAGTTCATTAAATCACCAGCAAGGCGCACACTGTCAGCACTGTAGTGTCACCAGAGAGGCTGAGAATTATCCCAGACAGAAAGTAGTGTCTGCAAAGGAAGTGCTGGTAAGTCAGATGACACTGAGACTGGAAAGTGTGCACATATGAAAATGGGCCCAAATAGGATCCTTACCCAAACACATGGAACTACATCCTTCTTGCCTCCTGCCTCGAGAGTCAAAGGGCAGGAGTGTCACCATTCCTGCCACCCACTGCCTGAGAGCAAGGAGGGGCAGGGATGGCACCAGTCAACATTCAGGTTTTGTAGTGGCATCACCCAGTTGTCACCTGCCCTATTCCAGCTGGGACAGGAGCCGTTGAATCACAAGCATTTGCATACTCAGCATACCCCTGTTCTAGCTGGTCCTCTCCATCCAGCAGCCCAGGGTGCCCCATCCACCTCATCCCCCACAGCTCACTGAGAACACTTGGCCTTGGCTTTGCATCTCTGTGGTCTCTTGGCTCCTTTTCTTTCAGCCAGATGTCTGCTTGGATGTAGGGATCACAGTGTCTTAGACTGACTGTAGGTGAAAGAAAAATGCACAAGAGAAGCTCCCTGAGAAAAGGCAGACTGATGACTGTGTTGTCTGTTGTATGTATATATATAGCTTTTCCTGGCATTCCTTCTAACTGCTGGGTTGTAGTAGGATTGTGCTCTTGAACTTCTAAATAGAAATATGCTGAAAAAATTGCTTTGTCACCCAATGCTGTGCAGTCTGTCCTTTCTGATGCAGATGTCTGTGAAATGACTTATGTACATCTTAGTATAAGACCAGATAAAGGTATATGAGTGTATATTTTCCCTCTCCACAGAAGCTTCCGTTGCTCTGCACCATTCAGGATTTGCCCCGTCTCTGTAATGCAGCTCACCTATCCATCTTTAATCCATGATAAGAAATTTACTTGAGAGTATCTGAAGAAAAGCTTCATATCAGTGCAAAAGGTACTTAGTAGCTCTACAAGAGGTGTGGTGTCAGAGATGTCTAAGAGCAGTCACAGCTGGATAATAAACTACAACAATGGCCTGGATTCCCCCATAGTTGATACAGTTGATGTTGCTGAAAATACCAGAACCTACAGCCTTTGGACAGCTGTACTGAGTAGTTAGATGCTACAGCATGCAGTGCCACAAGTATCAGTGGATTTAAGGATAACATATTTAGTGTACTTAGGTCTGTTATCCACAGAATACTTTCTTTAAAATCAATTGTACAGAAAAGTTTATCTTAGAAAAAAAAAAATCTCAATGTTCTTGTCAGATACCTCCAAGTGAATCACTAGTCATTCCTGCTCACTGAAGAAGTCAACTGATTTTTTTCCTATCTGCAAATGCTCTAAACTCAACCTGTGATCTGAAGAAAACAGGCAGTATACTTTCTTTTGTTTGCATCAATGTGCTAATAAAGATTCTGCAACTGGATTTTATCTGACAAGATGATTAATTGCATTGTTGCATGAGTGCAAGTGGAATTCAGTCCATCTCCCATCCCTGCATTTGGCTCTCCATGTAGTAAAGGTGTTTTGTGTTTTGGTTTTTTTTAAAAAGCTTGGTTTTCGTCAAGCTTGCAGCTTTGACTTGAAACTCAGTCTGTTGATTGAGCTCCATTTTTTACCACTTTACTCCTGTAACCTTAACTACCTTTTTAAAAGAAAACTGAGATCAGCCTTATCGATGATATTATATGAGTCAGAGACGTGTCAGAGCCTAGAAGTGTGATAGCTGTTCTCCTGCAACCACAGGCATCCAACTAGTATTATTTATGTACCATCAACAATGGAACATGCTCAGACTTGAAGGACTAGTGCTGACCTTCCCTTGCTAATCATTTATACACTCCTTGTTTTGAGTGCTCCACCTTAAGGTTTCTCATGACTCACTTTCTCTCTGGAGTGAACAAATAGATCCTGAAGGACTCTATACACTTCCAAGTGTGTAACCTGTCTCCTCGTACTCACCTTGTTCTCAGCAACAGAAGCTCTCCAGGTAGTAATGCTATTTATTATGGTGAGACCTCTGAGCCGTAGGACTTAGAGAGCTGAGAGGATGGTGGTGTTCAGGTTGTTCTCCTGCTGGGAGAATGGGAATGTCAACCCAACATTCTCACAGGTGCTATGAGGAAGGGATAACACTCCTTTGCTCTCTGAAGACAGGGAAGTTGGACATGTATAGCTCACCTTCCAAAGAGTGAACCTCAAATGTTCAGATGCCTTGACCATAGTCAAAGACTTACTGAAGCAAAAGGAAACCTGATTATATCTCATAGGGATGTATATATATTATAATATATAACATATATGATATATATAATATCTACAATATAAAATACATTATGTTATTATATATTTGCAGTTCTACCTTAGATTTACATTATACATTGCGTGGGTATATATGTATGTATACCTATATATGGGCATGTATATCCATATATCCATATGCATATATACATATATACACACGCATATGTGTATATATATCCATATATCCATATGCATATATATACATGCATATGTATATACATATATGTGTGTGTAGTTCTAAACACACATGCATTTTTTAAACCATTTTTGCTCATTGTACATGGCTGAGAGCTCTTAAAGTGACCCACTGAACAGGCACTTGGAGATTTTTTTTTACCTGAAGGGAACAGTAAATTGAGAAGACCTATTTCTGGGTTGTTCAAACCAGAAGACCTTATGCTGGACACTCAAATGCTGAGGCTGCTGCTGCTAACTCTTAGCCTCTCTGTATTGACTGGTCCATCTGCTAAGTGGGGCTGCTAGTGCTGACATCCCCACTTCCCTTGCACTGCTTTTGGGAGAAATAAGCAGTAAATAGTTGCAAATGCTTTGAACATACAAAGAGTGTACAAGGGTGAATATTACGAATAGTACAAGTATCGTGGAATATAGCAATAATGGAAGAGCACCAATATTGTCATTACTGAGACATGCAGCAGTTCACAAACAAGACAATGAGCTTGAGAAAATTCGTGGAAGCAGAGATGAGAGGAGAGGACATAGGTACAAGAGGGTGCAAGGAAATATCATCTTGCTTTTGTCCTTTCCTTGTGTAGCTTTTCCTCAAGAGTCATTGCAGGGAAGTGGGGTGGCTGGGAAGGACCTCCCCACTGAAGGTTTGTGGGGAGCTTTGGAGAAAGCTAGTCTGCCTGGGGCAGGGTTGGCTTGGCTGTGGGGTCAGAGGTGAATGGAAGGGAGGAACATCTTTTGACTTATGCTCAGCAGAGGCTGTGAGGCTGGAGCTTAATTGTAGGGGCTTGGGATAGGCCAGCAAGGGTGGGGAACTCATCAAAATGTCATCGGAAGGAAGGAGGGAGGTTTGATCTGACACGCTAAGAGCATTGCTGCCCTAGTGGTCCCTGGTCAAGACGCATCTAATGGGATGGAGCTTCACCACAGCAGTCACAGGGGAGCAATGTTAGAAGTAGGGCACTATGGGTTGGTCCAGTGTGAGGGAGTAACTTAAACTGCAGGGCTATGATGCAGAGAAGGATGTGGTTCTTTTAATTCCTGCCCCTTGTCCCATTGTTTCCTTCCCAGGCACACACAAAATCTTCCTCTGCCCCTCCCTCCCAGCTCAGCCTTTCTCCTCTCTTTGGCTTTTTGTCCTTTCCCTGTTGCAGAGCCAAGCTCACCAGTATATACCCACACACAGTGCAGTAGGGACTTTCCCACATTGAGTTAAATTTGCCTTCTTTTGGATATTTCTCCCTATCTGGGACCCATATGTCGAGCAAAACAATTGTAAATGGGGTTAGTTCATTACTTCGGCATGGGGTGGAAGGAGGCAGGGCCAGGAATGGGTTCTTCAGAAAAGGTTGTATTTTGCAGCTGTGCCCATTATTTGTGCTGGGGGACTCATTTTCATGAATGTAGAGAGCCCAGTCATACCACAGAGCTGTACATGGGACCCCAGGTTATGAGTCTTCTCCCTATCAGACAGGAAGATACAAGGAAGGTCTGGAAGTCATGGGCATGCAGGCAGATCTTGCCTGTCCAGGACTTAAAGAGCATGACCTGTCCTGCCATTAGCTTTTAGAGCCAAAGTCTCCCTGGCTTCAGAGGATGCTTTATGTGTGTGTAAGAAACTGTGGCAAGGTCAGAGCTAGATTGCTTCACATCACCAAAATACGAATTCTTACATTCATCCTAGAGCAAGGCTTGTGCAACAAGATGAAATGGAATAACATAAAAGCTGGGAACCAGAGCACGCTGCAACGTCACTGGGTAAAATACCCCAACAGCCCCACAGGAAGGCGACGGTGAATCTGCTGTCAGATTAATCAGGGATTTTTCTTTTTACCACAGACATGACCTTAAAGCTTTCCTTTGCATGCTAAAGATGCCACTTTGACGCTGAGAGGTGCAGCGCAGTAGAACTACATCTTTTAATGGAAGTTCCCAGGCGACGTGCCAGTACTCTGCAAACAGATAAATTTATGGTCTTTCAGGTACAAGCAGGCATGATTTGTGATCCAGGGGCAGATGTGGTTCTTTCCATTTGTTCTCCCTGTCCCCTTCTAAGCCTTCCAAAGCACATGTGAACACAGGCCAGTGTTGTAATCTTCCTAGGGCTGGTAAACAATATTCCTATTCTAACTTACTTGAGTAACTTCACCAAAAATTAGTAAAATCACCACAAGCACAGGCTATGCACAAAATGCTAGGCTAGCTTCACTGGTCTAACTCAAGAAGTCCAGCAACTGTAAGGCTTATTCAAATCTCTGCTGCTGAATCTGTGCTCTTTTGTTACTGACTCCAATTTAAAACTTTGTAAACATTGAACAGTTTGTAAACTGGGAAAAATTCCCCTCTTCAAATTTGAAATATATTTTCCCATACTGATCTTGCACCAAAACAGGCAGTGTTCACACTGGAAAAGGACCTGATTCTAAGTTCTTGTGCTGTGCTGAAAAAATACATCTCTCCAGACAGGTGCAGACAGCCCTGAACTTGCTTTGCTCACGCTCTGCGATGTTTGAATGCGTGCCGGCTCTACAGCCGTGTTACAGAGCACAGCGCCTGAGCCTTGCCGTGTGCTCTCAGTAAGACCAGGCAACTGGAGAACAATGTTTTTCAGAAACCTCCTTGGGTCTGACAGTAAAGAGCATGACTGCTCTGTGGTCTTGTGGTACATGTGATGATATGACCATGCTCATGTGTGCAAAGCCAGATGCCATCTGGGTTGCAATATTAAAAAAATTAAAAAAATTAAAGGCACATTATGTCCAGCAACAGCCCTAAGGTGTGCTGGAACAGGTGTGCCAAATGCAGTGATTTATAATGAAGCAGCAATGTATAGCCCTGTTCTTTTGACTGTTTTCTGTCAGCTAGCTCAGAGGGAAGTATTTGTGGCATTCTCTTTGGGCCCATAGTTCCTGGCATTATTTCTCAGGGACTGTAAACAGGGGAGTGCTCTTCATATGAGTTTGGCTACTGTCTAGTTTTTTTCCCTGTAGTAATAATATAAAACCTCTGTGTATCAGGGAGGGAGAGAGGGAGATGCAGAAACTGCTGTATGAACAATAATATTTATGAAGTCTTATGCTTAGCTGTTTCGCTACCTGCCTGGTAATACATTGTATGGTTTTGTTCGCTTCCTCCATTCAAGGATCTTTAAATGCCTTGTAGATCAAATTGGTGGGAAACGGTAATATTTTTATTAGACCAACTGATAAACAAACAAACTGATAAATAAACAAACATGCTTTGGGGCACAAAGGTCTGTTTTCACTGTAATCTTCAACAGAAGCAGCAATTTTCAATGGTAAATATGTGCTAAGAAGTGCTGTGAGTTCAGGTAATCAGTGTAACATCCTTTTGTTCTCCCAGGCTACCGAAGAGGCAGCAAGTGTCTCCTTGCTGCTACAGCAAGGCAGACTGAAGCACCGAGAGGTGGGCTGGCTTTCTCAAGGCTATGTGCCAGCTTTGGGAGATTGAGAAAGTCCTGATCCAGGACTCCCAGTCTTCACCAAGTCCGTAAAACCACATTTTCTTCTCTTGTGGCCAGTACTGTCTCAGCAATATTTTTGATTGCTCTCATAAAAAGCCCTTTTTTCCCTGGGATGTTAACGTTGGCACATACATGTTTTCTGTCAACCTTCTCCAGAAAATTTAAGTTGTTCTTAAAAGGGAATCAAGTAAGGAAGATTTACTACAGTTTAAAAAAAAGCCAGCACTTCAATGCACATCCCCAAAGGCGTGCTTTGTGATCCAAAGTATCATTGCCTATCATTGCATTGGCAATTCTTCCTTAGTCAAAGCCTTTCCCTGTTTCTTCCTAGGATATCAACATGGATTTAATGATCAGTTAAAACATCTAGTGAGATAAAACTCGCTTCTAAAACTGGGTTGAGTGGAAGGGACATCAAGTTATTTATCTTGCATTTGTAGTGGTATTTTTTTTGAGCATTGATAATTATGCAGGTTATTTGTTTTGCCTTCCCTCCAATAACAAGGATAAAATTTGGAAGTGTTTCACGCTGGTCTTGGGAGAACAAGAAGAAGATGTCTTGTTCCCTGCATAGGATTCGTTCTAAATTCATTGTTATTTCCAGGTAACCTCTTCATCTGGCTGTTTGTCCTGCTGTCTCGCTGGCTCTATGTTGTTAACCTAAAGATCATTAGATATAGTTGCAAGGTGGCTCAAACTTTACCACGCTAAAGCTGATCAAATGGAAGTAAATGACACTTTTTCCAACTTTCTCAACAGGAGTGCTGCTTGCCATTATCATGGCTGGCTGAGTCCTTAAACTACAAACCGAAACATTTCCAGAGTCTGGTGTCCTTTTCCAAGGTCTTGAGAGCTATGGCTGTGATGGCCAGGGCCGTTGCTTGGTAGTACCAAGCTGACGAAAAGCTGCCAGTTGTTATCCCACTGTACAGATGCACCAGAAGTCGGCTGTGAACATGGGTGTCTCTCTCCGTGACCCCAACAAGAAACGTGAGTGAGTTTTGTGCAGGTGCATGCCTTGGCAACAGCCACACATCAGAGGTCTGTGGCCCCCTTCCTAGCAGGGCATGGGGTGCCCTTTAAATTCGGGGGACTCTTGCAGTCCCAGGAAAGCTAAGGAAAGCTTTAGAGTGGCAGATGCATTTTCAAAATATGGGTTTCAAATTCTTGTTTATCCCAGACTTACTGCCTACTACAGACAGTCCTAAGGGATAGGTAGAGCCTCCTCTGTCACTGCCCTCTCTGAGTAGATGGGGCATTAACCTGGAAGGAGCAAGCCTGGCTCACGCACGGCACTGCCACTGGCACAGCGTCCAAAGCTCTCCAGGTGTGGAGCAGGGCTCCTCTGCCTGAGCTTGCACTGAAGTTGTGGAGCAGGGTGAGCCCAAATGTCATTTCAAGGGCCATTTTTATTTCTAAGCAACCTGCTGTGGCAGTGGCTGTTACTCGCGAAGCAAGCTTTTTCTGTTATGGATTTATTTTTCCTTTCTTTGTAGTTTAGTTAAAGTAACTGTGGATCTAAGTGTACAGCTGGCTTCTGTAAAAGAAGAAAACACACACTGTCTGCTCAAGCAGGAGGCTGCCCTGTCAGCGCTGCTACCCAGTGCAGCCGGGGCTGGCTTGCCCGCAGACCGGCACGTCCCCATCCTCAGCCTCACAGCGGCGGAGCCATCTGGGGTGCTTTGTGCCAACTCCAGCTCCCTTCAGCCGCTGCCAAAACCCTCGCTGGCCCAGTGTTGTCCTGGTATCGTGGCGAGAGCCCTCGGGGAGGTGGTCTTGCAGCTCCCGGCAAGCGTCCCCGCCGAGGCAGGCATCACCTGGCCATCCGCCTTGGGTGCTGGGTGATTCCTGGCAGAGGTGACTCACAGGCAGGGAACCCTGCGAGGGCTCTGGCACATGCCTGCACTGAAACACTGCCTACAGCCTCCTGCCTCTGCCCAGCTCGCCCTTCCTGCCGCCTTTCCCCCGGGGTCCTAACTCCCGACTTTGTTGCTCTATAAACATAATAACAATAATTATTCTCTCATTGGACACATAGCCATCTTCTTTGTTTGCAGGCTTAGATAAATATCATTCAAATCATGGAGTCTGATTCATGAGTCAGGGTGATGGCAGCCCTCCAAAACCTCCTTGCCCATGGAGAGCGTGTTTGTGAGAGAGAGAGAGAGAGAGTTTCACTGTATGAAGAGTAAGAAACTGGAAGCCAAGTGAATTAAATACAAAGCAGATAATTATGTGTAATTCATTTACTGACTAATGATTGCACCTGGTACGGAGGTTTATGAATTCATTTGACTCTGCATAGGTTCTCAAAAACAATCTCCCTGCTACAAGATAAAAACTAGGCTGGCATTTCTTAACAGACCAGTGTTTACATTAGCATTATTGTAAGATTCTGCCTTTTTGGCTCATTTCGTATTTTACTTCATGACATTGCACTTTTCCTGGGTTCATCTGGTGACAGTGACAATTGCTCAGTGCTGGTCGAGGCTGGGTGTCACTGCAGAATGAAGCCATCACTCTGCTCCCGAAAGCCACGCAGTGCAATTAGACATGGTACTTATCTCCCATCTGCTGCAGCCAAACCTTGCCACGGAGACTGTGCCTTTGGCAAGGGAACGGCAGGTCATGGCCCCCCTTCCCCCTCTGCTGGGATCACCGGCAAATTGGCACTCTTTTCATGGTGTCACCCAGCTGTCACCGCAGCCTGATGCCATCAGCTCCTTCCAGCTGAACACCAGCAGACAGTACCAACCTTCACTTCCTAACGCGTGGGTTGATTTCAGGTTGAAGACCCAAAGACCAGGCCTTTAATGGGGTGAAGAAGCTTGTGCTAACCCAGTGAAACCCAGGAGCGATGCCTCGGTGTTGACGTCAGCCTGAACACCGCAGCCTGTGTGACACCGCTCACACCTGGCGCGCTCAGCCCCCAGTGACCTGGGCGAGCAGTGCCTGGGCACTGCATCTGCGGTTCCAGAGTGGAGGTCTGAGCCACGCTGGGCGAAGAAACATGCCCAAACCCTCGCTCGCTGCTTGCAGCAGCAGAGATGCTGCCCAAGGTGATGTTCTTACCAAGCAGTGGAGACAAAAGAGCTTTTCCAGTTGTGTCCCCCATGCAATCGCTGGAGCCCCTCTCCCAGCCTGTTAGTGTGCTAAAGGCAGCTCACCTTAATCATCCCCTCCACTCCCCTAAATAAAACTATATACTCAGTTAATTGCTCAGGTCCTCTGTGATGGTGGTTCATCACATCAACAGACATTTGGCTGTGTTTCCTGCTGAGGCTGTCTGGACCATCACATAACTGGGATCCATTTTTTTAGTCAGTTTAAGCGCAGGGTGCATGAGAGGTAAATGTACAGTGTTTGTGCACAGGGGAGAGGGCTAGGTCTGCAGGCACTGGATGAATGCACATTTCTATGAGATGCCCTTTAAGACTGATTTTGGGAAGGGAACAAAACAAGAATGACATATAAGGGAAAGGGGAAGTTATCTGGCAGTTTGAACAGAGACTGTCTAATAAATCATGAGATGATCACACTGAAGGAAGAAAACCCAATAAGCTGATTACACTTACATACACTTTCTAGCATTATTTGCCATTGAGTGTTTACCGAAGTGTAACACGGTGAAGCTGAGCTCATGGCTGCCAATAAAATAGCTGTAGTGTCTGATGTAACTCCCACTGCTGCAAGAGCACACGCTTGGAAGTGTCTCCTTGGAGCTCAGTGCATGGCGACTCAGTGCATGGCGACAGGAGAGAGCGACCTGAACTCTCTGCGCACCCAGCAATCCCTCTGCACCACGGGGTCCCCGCAGGGTGCCGGCCCCGTGCCTCGCAGCCCTCTTGGGCAAGCGGCAGAGGGGCCACTTTCTGCATCTGTGGCAGCCAGGTAATGAAAACATGAGCAACAAAAAGAAGTAACCCCATGCTCTGCTATTTTTGATTTGAGCAATTTGTAATTAGAAAAGCCCAAACCAGCTCATCTTGTTCACGAGTATTCCCATTGACTAAAATGCAGTCAGCATGCGCTTTAATTTTGAACCTATGCAATCCTTTTCCGATGAAGATCTGGCAAGCCAGAACAGATTGCAGTCTGTGAGATACTTGCAGAATGATAGTATTTTACCTGTAGGTGGATCCTCATTTTAGATAGTGAGATGCAGAGCCAATGAGCCTGATTCACTGCTGCGTTAATCCAGTTTTTCAGCAGAATAACACCACTGAATCATCAGCAAAGTTGAAATAACAAATGATAAAATGGGAGCATTGTGTCTAAGTTTGTGGAGTGTGTATGGAAATGACTTCTTGCAGAACCATTAACCTATATGGGTTCTTTTCAGTTCAAAATGTATCAAGAATATGACAATATGTCTAGGCTGAAGTTTTACATGTCAAAAACCCAATTAAAATCTAATATAACAGCTAGCATGGGAGTCCCCTCAGAATGTTGATGTGGTGATTAATTTTTTTTTATTCAGAAAAAGAGGATTTTTTGAGAAAAGAGCTTAAACAGCTTCTGAAAAGATGCAGTTTTTGATGCAGTTCATTTCTATGCACCAGATGGGCACCATGTAAAGTTTAGAAATAGGATAAGTTAAAAACCTAGTCCTGGTTTCTTTTCAATTTATGAAAATACTCACTGAGCAATTGAAAAGAACTGAGTAATTGTGACCTTTTTACAAGCAATGCTCTGGAAAAGCCAACTAAAGGCAGTAAGCAAGCTTGCAATTAGTAGTTCTAATTATAAAGTGTATACATAAAACAATGTAGCATCATAAATAAAGGCCAAATTCAAATGACGCAATAGGAAGAGTAGAACATCATATAAAGATGGGCAAACGATTCAGCAAGAGAAATACTTGTTATCTGTATTTTTCCAATAATAGCAACCAAAAAAAAGATAAAATTATAGCAGTGCTTTGTTTTATTTTATGTAACTTACAGTAACCCTGTCTCAGTGCCACCTGATGCTCGTGCTTCTGTCGTAGACCAGAGTCTTCCTTGGATGACGTTCACAGTCATGGTGTCAGACTCTAATGAGAGACCATCACAAGCACAAGCTGGTGTGGGAGTGGGTGGCTCAAACAGCGGGCTCAGATCATCTATATGTCATTTGTCTTTATCAGGGGACCGCTTCATGACCTACTTCCATTTCCATCACTGAAAGCAGCTATCAAATGCCACAGCTTTTTTTTTTTTTTTTTTTTTTGAGCTTGCGCCTATATGCTTTCTAGGTAAGCCAGATTATGTCAAATGCAGGTTATGGTATGTTTAGGTATGTGCACATCCTAAGCTCCACGAAACTATGACAACGCTTTATGTACTACACGGGAAATCAACATTATGGAGCAGCATCACTGCAGCTTTCCGCTGAACAATAGCAGAGCAATAGCAGAGCAGGATTACATGCTGCATGCTTTACAGAACTGCTCTCAAAGTCCTGGATGCAACTAGAGAAGATGAAGAGACATAATAACTTAGGGAAATGTTTTTATTTATTCTCCTTGGGTGCATACATGGCAATCACCCATGCAGCATGATCCAGGATGTTGAAAACCATTTCATTATGTTCTATAAATAAAAGGACTGATGTGGTTCAATTGTATCAATTATGCAACTCTTCTAAGTGGTGTAGTCAATGGTAAATGCAGGCAAAGGGCACTCCCTTTGCACCCACTTCTACTCTGGGCACTTCTAGTATTTACCTGCTCCTTATATACCACAGACAGATGAATCTACCCACTTTTATTTACCACTGTACCACTGACTCCTCTTTGGTCAAGAGCTTTTCCTATGCACAGATGACACAATGAAACAGAAAATGGAAGTCAAGACACTGCTATGTGTTAGTCTGTTGTGCAAGATGTAAGTGTGGCTATACAGTAATTTTGAGCAAAGCATTGGTTTTAAACAATGTTTAAACTGACACCATTATTATGCAATATAGTTAATTATGGCTAGAAGGGCATTTGAGGTTAGTTGGCGCTACCTTTGTCCATTTTATAATTACACCAAGAAGACAATGACTAAGTTGTGCCTAAGCTAATTGTATCCATTTGGTTTTACCCCTCCTCTTCACCATTGTAAGGCACTGGCATTCTGAACTGTAAGTTTTTTTGAGGCGTTTGGGTGCATTTGTGCTGAATACAATGGAGCTCAGTGCTGACTGGGCAGCCTCAGGTAATATTACAATAGTAGCACTAACAATAGCAATAATAATTACAGCTAGTCAAAGTGATAAGTACCAAACGAATGTCACTTTTTTCCTGCCACTGTTACAGTTACCTGCAAGAGATTTATCCTTATCTGCTCCTGCTCTGTGTGTTCTAGGAAGTGTTTGTGCGGCTAGAAGATAAAGCTTCGCAGCACGATGTGATGTCCTCCAGACATGCTGTGAACCCAGCAGACACCTCCAGAGCAGCTGAGGACCAGCAACAGACCGACACAGCAGCACACGCTGTGCCAGCCCTCTTGCCGAGTGTGCTGGGGGGGGGTTTCTGTGTTCAAGGGATGCACAATACGGTTCAGCTGCCCGGGCTGATGGAGCTGGGCACCCCAAACAGCAGGCAGCCTCCCGTTCTTCAGCCAGCCCCAGCTCCCGCAAAGCCAGCTCAGCGCTTTCTGCTCCATGTCTGTGAGCGCTCCCCAGGCCAGGCCGGCAGCTGCAGTGCGGACGTGGCACTGCGCGAGAGCTGCTCCCCTGGGCTAGCCGTTTGCTGCTGGTATCAGAGCCGTGGTGCGGGCAACAGGTTACCTGGGCTCTGGAGCCAAGCTGGCTGCCACAACAGCCCAGCCGCGTCCACAGAGTGCCGTGTTTGAGCTAAGTAGCTGCCCTGGACCTGAGCTGGCAGGCCTTCGCACACCAGCCAGACACGCTGCCCAGAGGTAGTGGCGCTTAAACTGTCTCTTTTGAATGTTACCTGGCAGTGTCAGGATTAAAAACAAACAAACAAAAAACAACACCAAAAAAAACCAAAACCCAATGACAATAGATTTACCCCAGAAAGGAATTTGGTAACGCATAGTCTTGTTTGGCTACAACAAAAGGCTATAGTCTTCAGTTGATGGCTGGAAACTGGATTGCACTTATGTAAAATAGAACCGCCTGCAAGGGTTCAATGCCATAATTAACAGGCAGTTTTAGAAATTATTGGCTAATGCCATTTAATAGAAATACTGCCAACTATTGTTGTAAAAACTTGGTTTGTTCCTTTGGTGGTAATATAAAATGACTTAACATGGCTTCACTGGGAAGAGATACCTTTGTTTGTTACGTATCATTACCTACATTTTTAGAGTGGTTTAATATGACAGTACAAATTTTGAAATTTAAATGTATTTCCCCAAACTAACTGGAGGGCCAACTGCCTCCTGAGCAATTACAGTATTGGTGATATAACCTGGCTGATTTATTGTAACATGGCATTACTGACCCAGTCCTGCTCCCATGGCAGCCAAGGTAGCTTTTGCCACTGATGGTGTTTAAGCAGTAGTAAGTGTAAAGGTTTCTGGAATAGGCAAGTATGTTCATGTAAGCCTGAGCAGCTCCATCTGGAGCACTTCCCTTGCAGTGTGTACAGTATCACTCAGAGAATTAATCCACATTTTTGGTAACAAACTCTCTGAACCATACTGGAGAGTACAGGTAGCACTGAGACAATGTTCTCTGCTCATGTGATGCAGCTGTTATATCACCTAAGAACATTTTCACAATGCTGCAATAGTGACTGAAAGGTTATTTCTCAAACCTTGTCACCCAGAAGGTACCAGCTGAAAAGTTTCTGTTTGATTGCTAAAGAGTAGAAAGCAACAAATGAATATTGGCAAATCTTAGATGAGGCATGATGTGGATGTTGCACACCACAGCCTAACGCCCACCTTCACTTCAGGGAAAGGAGAAACCAGACCTGCAGACGTGCTAATCGCCTCCTCGTTTGAGAGTTCCCACTCACCTGTTTGGAAATGAACTCCAGAACCTCACTGCTTTCTATTTACTGCACTGAGAGCCAGTAATCGCACAATGCTTCCAAAGAGTCATTAATTGCACCCCTATGCTGTAGCATTTTGTGATGCCTTTTAATGTATAGATTTAAAAGAAAAGGCAGTCCGTGCGGAGATTGACCTTCCTGATACAAGAAGAGGAGGTAAAGTCCTCTCTCTCTTCAGCTGGAAGTAGCACAAAGGTGAGGCACCGCTTATGTTTGGGAGGGCTCGACAGCGTGGGTGTCTGACCAGCCAAACCAGGGTCACCTCACCTCAGCTGCAGCACTGGGCTCTCAAAAGCAAGGCTCAGGCAGTCAGACGGTGTCAGACAAAAACAGAGCTCCCAAAGCCTGGGTTCTGGCTGCAGCCATTGGCGAGTTTAAGCACACAGACTCTGTGCATCCTTTCAAGGGCAAGAGGCAATGCCCTTACATTGTTTCTAAAGGCAGGCACTTCAGAGCACATGGGCATCGATACTTGGAAACTTGGAGGCTGGTAGTTGACGCCTTCCAGACATGCCTGAAGTAGGCAAGACAGGGATGTTAACAGCACCAAAGGGACCTGGGTACCCCATCCCACTGCCTTTCAGAAGCACTGGCCATTATAAGCTCTTGGAGAACCCTGTGAAACCCAGCCCACCATCCGACACAGGTTACAGCCCGCCTAAGCTGAAATGCTGGTTAACATGTACGCAACCTGCACTGCACTTGGAGCAGCTGTTATGCAGTAATCCCAGTCAGCAGAGCACAGTAACTTCCCTGATTCCCTTTTGCAGACCCCACCAGCCTGTGTACGGTCTCAGTGAGGAGCAGAGCCTCAGAAGAGGAAGGCCAGCCCCAAAACACACACATGGGTCTGGAGGCTGGGTAGTGCTAGTGCTGGGGTCAGAAATGAAACGGCTGCTGCCATAAACATTCCAGTGTATGGCATGGCTGTTGCTAACCTTATCTGCAAGCCTCCTTGTCAGCGATCTCCCCATCAGTTGACATGAAGCATGCCTGTATCAGATGACACTGATACTACAGTGCTTATAAAGGTGGTGAAGCTGGTTTATTAACAAATAATACTGAGTGAATTGATTTCCCCTTCCCGCATTGCTGTCTCTGCTCTATTCCCTCCATTGATCTAGGCATTAAAAGACAATTTATTCCTTTGTCCAGGCCCCATGTATCATGGTATCAGGAGAATTCTTGTCCACCGGCTAGAAACAGTGAAGATGTGAATGAACCTTCTCTTTTGAAATGTTACTCCACCCTCCCACACCTCTTTCTTCTTTGCTAACTCCAGTCAACCAACCCCAGGACCTACACCCACTCTGATCCCAAATCACTGATGAACATACATGAAAACAGACCTTGCTAAACAGATTGCAGCTCCTGTTCCATAGCCGTGTTTACAGGATCACTTGGGTACTACATCTGATCCAGAAATGAGAGCCCACTGGTTGGGTAAGGACTCTGGGGTTTAGCACTCACTCCATGGAACAGGTTACTCAGCACAGCACTCAGCACCGCAGCTCTGAGGTGCTCTAGGAGCTCAGGACTGAGCCAAGTGGAGCCTACAGCTGGTCCTGATGAGGTGTTTGGCAACATCCTCCTGTGGGGATGGGCTCCATACAACTTGAATGAGGAGATGGCTGAACTCCCCAGGGGACCCCTGATTCCACCCTGAAGGGCTCCCGTGGGCCTTCCAGCAGACTGTGTTACAGTTGGAGCATCCAGCCGAGCAGCTGAAGGTGCACAGAGCCCCTCACCTACCTCCCAGGGAAAGCCCTGCACGCTGGGGGTTGGGGCCCTGCAGGCTTGGCCTCGATTCTGTTAAAAGTCTTCCACGTTGTACCAACAACCTCCTGCAAAGGTGGAGGACGCTGAGCAAACAGAAAGCTTGGTACGGGACATTGGTGCAAAAGAGGTTTCTGAAGGTGAAGGGAGGAAAAGTTACCTAGCGCTGGTACTATAATGGCTCAGCACTGATGCCATAAATGAAAGGAATTGTATTGGACATTTTATTTTGCTTGTGTGGTAAACTGTACAGTTAGAGTCTGAATAAACCTCTTTTGTCAATTTTATTACCTTTCTGATATAAAAATAAATAAACTTAAACAAAGAAGGAGTGGAGACCTGCCAAGCCAGCCTGGTTCAATAAGAACTGCACTGACAGGAGAATAATTTTGTCCTAAAGCTGAGGGGATAAAATGACAAGCTTTCAGGAGGGCATTGCCCCTCCGGAGCTGTGTTTTACACAGGACGATCTAGAATAAAAGAATTTAAAAGGGGACACTCTTCAGAAAGGAAAGGAAAAAACAAAAATGCCAGAAAATTTTTGCTACCAGAACTGCTTTCTAGTTTGATGGGAAGGCTGCATGCAAATAGCTGCTGAGAAATAGGAGTGTGGCAGGGTAATAGCAATTAGGAGCATTTTAATGATCATAAAAAAAAAAAAATCACAAGTAAATGATACAGTGCATTAAGTAACTTTCACTAGGCTGAATATAAAACAGACATCAAGAAATCATGCTTTTACTTTGCAATTAATCTCAGCAGTGAGTTCTAGGCTTACCACTCTGATGCCAACATGGGAACTTCCAGTAGGCAGCAACACATAATTACCACTGGGCGGAGGTGAATCAACCACTTTCTGTCATGAAGCAAAGGAGAGACCCTCAGACCATCTGCCAAAGGTGGGTGGGTGGGTGAATAAGAGTGTTACTTTCTTGCTAGACTCCAATCAGGGCACCACACCTTGTGATAGTATCTCTGTAATAAGCAAACAGCTTTAAATGATACTGTGTCACCACAGGAGGGTGACCCAGCAAGTCAGGTTTCATTAATGCAGGAAGGACTGCAGCACGCAGGTATTCACACTTACCTTGGGACCCTGGAAACCTCAGCTTGCTGTGCAGACGAATCTATACTGAGATTGTCTCCTTCATTAGAGATGCACATGGCTCCACAGCAGCGTTGTCTCTACACGAATGTCCTATTGGCTTTTCTGTGTATCACTGTTAAAAGTCTTCTAATGTGCTAGTAAGGAGATTACAAATGTAAGTCCACCATAGAAATACAATCAATCACATTAGTATGGGTACAACAGAAGATGATAGGATTACGTATGTTTCTTCTAATTAGCAAGACATGCCCGATGCTGCATGCCCAAGTGTTCCTACAGTCGTTACCTCCCACCACTGCACCTGCCTCTTTCCTCAGTTGCAATTACATGGTCCAGTTCCAGTCACAGGGGACGTGTGCTCTGCCAAGCCTTTCCAGCCACGAAGGCCCCAGTGAGTCCTACAAGGCCCTCTGTGAGGATGGCCATTGCTGTACTGACCAGCATTTCCAGGAGTTTTGTTCTCCACAGAAACGGAGTGATTCAGGGGACGGCACAGATGCCTCCCTGGCTGGGAGCAGGTCCCGTGGCTGCAGCCAGGCCCCTGTGGCAGGAGTGAGCCTCAAGCCACCCAAGGGCATGCCAGCTTGGCAAAGCAGCATTTGTCCTGCTCTGGCTCCCCAGTCAGACCTGGTGGCTTTCCAACCATTTTGTTTCTTACTTTCTATAGTAGTACTTACCTCAGTCTTGTACTTCAGACCCCAGTGAATCAAAGTTATACCTAGTGAACCTCAACTGTCTTCTGTGAATTCAAACTACTGTAGGCCATTGCGCAAGTGTGTATTTTGGCAAGTGCCTGGCCCGTCCTGTTGACTGAACTACTCATGCTCTCTAGAAACGACCATGCCTGTCCCTAGCACTCTGTGCAGATGACCTTACCCTTTCTTCTTCCCTATTTTTTCCTTTTACTCAAACTAGTTGAATCCTTGCCAGGTGCCAGGATCTGACACTACCATTCTCTCCTGTCCATTGGCGCGGTAGCCTCATTCCTCCTCTTTTCCCACTTCCGCCCCTTAAGGCTCCTGCCCTGAGGTAACACAAAGGCCGTGGCAACAATGGCAGGAAGATCATCCTTGGTGGCGAGACTGGGAAGAAAGGGATTCCCAACAGAGGAAAAATAGGTGTGTCCTGGTTAGGTTGCTTCTGAGTTTGACCTGCTCAGCCACTCCCTACCAAAAATTCCCTCAGCCAACACTGCAGGCTTATGCTGAAGGTCTCACAAACTCAACACATGTAATCAACAGGCTTCTGAAAGGGATTAGCCAAAGCATTAGCAAAGTTGAAGATGTCTTACGTAAGATATCAGTACATGTTTTCTGGGGATATTACGAAGAAAGTCCACACAGAAGCCATGTGCAGATACAAGAAGATAGCTAGGAACAGCCAGCATGGATCTACTACAGACAAATTGTACCCGGGCAACGTGGTTGTCATCTGTGCTGGAATGACAGGCTGGATGGACAAGGTGGGGGAAGCAGTGGATGTCACTTACTTTGGTTTTACCATGACCTTTGACAATGTCTCCCATATAGGCCAAACTGGGGTGGTATTGCCTGAATGGATGGACCACAACCTGGCTGGAAAAAGCTCATGGCTGGGCCATGAAGCTCAAAGGATAATAACGGTCAACAACTAGACATTTAATTGTCATTAACAGATGGCACTCCTCAAGTGACAACCACTAGGTCTTCACCAGCAACCTGGATGACAGAGCAGAAGGGTTCCTCGGCAAGTTTGTGCATGACATTGAATTGAGGCTGTAGGTCACTGCTGGAGGATGAGGCAGCTATTCAGGTGGTCTTCAGCAACCTGAAAGACAAGCCTGAAAGAAATCTTCTGAAATTCAGCAAGGACAAATGTAAAGTCTGCACCTGACACAGAATAAACCTGTGCAACAGTACAGGCTGGGAACTGAGCGGCTAGAAAGCAGTTTTGCTAAAAAAAAGGACGTGGGGTCCTGGTGGACAAAAAAAACTGAAGAGGAGTCAGCAGCGTGCCTTTGTAGTGATGATGGCTAATCGCACCCTGGGCTGCATGAGTGAGAACAGAGGCAGGCTCTCCACTGAGGTGCACAGCACAAGAGCAATGACTGAGAGTTGCAGCAGGACAAATTCCACTGGACATCACAGAAGAAATTTTTCAAAGTAAGAGCGGTTAAACTAGAGCAGGTGCCTGGAGAGGTTTCTGAAATCCCCATCCTTGGAGATTTCAAAAATCTAATAGACAAAGCCCTGAGAAACCTAAGCTAATGTTGAAGTTAGACCTGCTTTGAGGAGGTTGGAGTGCAGCCCTCCAGATGTCCCTTCCAACTGATATTATTTTCTGAGTTGTTTTGTTGTTTGGGTTTTTTTAGAGCTGTTGATCAGGGAGACAGGTCGGGAGTTAATGATTCCTCAAAAAGAATGGAAGCTGTTATCTCTATAGCATCACCTGCCAATTATTTATTTATAATATGAATGAATTCTGAGTATGCATCACAAGTCCAGACAGTCAAGAGGCGTCACTTCAGAGATTTTATGTTTAAGGATCAAAGAACTGAACTTTCTCTCTCAGATCTTCAAATTAAGCAGAAAAGAGGTCCTGCCGTTCACACAGGAGTCAAATTTGCAAAAAACTCCTCAGTTCAGACCTAGCATGAGAAAGACTATTTTTGGCTTTGTTTTGGATATATGCAGCTCTCACACATTCTTGTGGTGGCAACTTAATGTGTTGAGAGGCTTTCTGATGAAACCATTATTTTGGCCTGAAATGTGAAAGCAACGCCTGTGATCTGGCCTCCAAACCCAACCCCTGCCTCAGCATTTGCCTCCCACCATGATCTGTTTGGTTCAGATGACAGAAAACCACAGCCCATCTCTAGTCCCGGGTCCACTCCTGGCATAGAGGTATGAAGCAGCCTGTGTACCTGGGTATGCACGGGGACAACCTTCCAAGATCTGACACAATGCTGGGGGGGACTTTATAGACCAGGACACATAAAGAGTGTGTCTGTGCACAGTGCAACCTACAGCACACACGGGTTGCTACAGTGCATGTGGCTGAGTCGCATCCAACATGCTGTGCTGTGCACTAGTTATGTGCAGCCATTTGTCCAGCAGCCCAGGCTGCCAAAAGTTCAGAAAAATAGCTAGCTGCCATGAAAAAGAAAAAAATCAGAGTTGGTTGCTGAGTCTCAGCAGAACCACACTGCAAATGTGGGGCATGGGTCCACGAGACCACGCCTCCAAACAGCACTGGCTGCAATGCCAGGTGTGTCAGCACAGCAGGAGAAGCAAAGGACGCAGCACTCCCTGAGATGGGCCCAGGATATTTTTACCTGCCAGTCTCTGGAGAGACACAGGTCACTCCTGTGAGTCATAGCCCCAAATGCCCCCACCCCCAAAGCCCCAGATGACCCAGCCCTTCTGCAAGCTTCTTGTTGTGAGAACAACAATGAATGCTCAGAAAAGCCACCAGATTTGTCCCCTATCTCTGCATCAGTTAGGTTCTATGACACCAACACAAAACCTGGGCCAAGAAGGAAAAAATAAATAAATAAAAGTAAAAACCCAAATATATTTGAAAGCATGCTCAGAAACAAACAAGCAAAACCTCTTATCCAAACAAATCATAGTTGGATCTGGGTGAGACCGTGTTTATGAAGGTTTAGCCAAGAAGCTTGCTTGGAGATATACTTCTCCAGCCGTAACATAACACTACCAGCCTGGACAAGTGCTACTAGAAAACAACTCATTAAAATGCTGTTGTGGTATTTATTTATAGATAGTAATTTATATCACACCCATCATACACACTGATCTGGCAGCTTTGATCGGCAAATTGGACTGCTTCTCCCACAGCACTCCCTGCCCCAAATCCACTCTCTGATGCCCCCTGCTCCCTTACCAACACAATTGCTTCCCACTTGGTATCTGGCCTGTATTCAGCGTGACAGCAGTGTCGCTCTGAATAAGCGTCTCTTTGTCCGCATTTATCCAGCCCTGCAGCACTCTCCAAACATGCAGGTGGGGTATCAAAGATGCAACAGCCCCATCAAGAGCCAGACACATATCTGCGGTGCTTTGTAGCTAGATATTCTTGGATAAAATCATCAGCCACTACAGAGCTCATCCCTGGAGTGGACAGGCAGATGAAGTCTGCATTTGCTGGAGGGTCCAAGGGTCCAAGTGGTTTTGCAATGCACCAAGGATAATACCAGAGAAGCTCATCTGCAGGTCGTAGACACCAGTGTAACAGCCAGCATGATAAAACACCTTATAAGAAAGCACAGGGTACGTCTTCAGTGAAAAAAAAAGAAAAAGGAAAAAGAAAAAAAACTGGCAAAAAAAAAGAGGTTAGATGAGGTAGCTGGGACTGCCAGGGGCAATCTGAAATCAGTTTACATTAGAGCAGGTTGCTCTTGATTTCGCTACAGCAGTTGTCACGCTTGGTAAGAATAACAAGCTATTCATACGGCAGCTACCATTGTGCAGCTCAGCACATGCAGCCTAGTGGAAACAAATCCAAGCAAACACAGTGGCTAGGATGGGACTTCTTTTTTTAAAAAGCACATAAAATGGTTATGTAAATAAGCTTCCACTTCAGGAATCTGTGAGAACAATTGTTTCCCTGTAAGAGGACTTTGTTACTGGAGCACCTGATGTTTTACCCTAAATCTGTACTTCAGATTGAAATGTTGGCATATACATCCCACTGCAGCTCCTAGATCCTTCCCACTATCTGGCCCCTTCAATCTCCAACTTTTTTTAATACTTTCAAGCTCATCAGCTATCTAGAGTTCTACCTTCATGCATGTCCAGAACTGTCCCAGTCCTGACAGGGCCAAGCAGCTCAGCCCAATTCACACCTGAGACTGATCAGGATCCAGAAACTGGGCGTTGCTTTGCCTAAATCCCCTGAGGGCTTTGATCGGGGATTATATGTTACCTGGTGACTGTTTCGTGTAAAATGCATAAACAGTCCTGGGAGCAGAGTCCAGAATCTCAAACTCCCATGTGAATGCTCAAACCAGTAGGTAAGACAGCCATGCTCCCCCATGTGCACTTGCTTTCCAGCCAAATGAGTCAACAGCACGTTGCTGTAGAGCAGCAGATCCTCAGCAGAGAATGGGCTAAGAGCGTCCAGCTCCCTGCCTTGTGGTTTGGGTGCTCTGCTAGAGGTGGCAGATGGGAACAAACAGCCTGAGGAGAATGGTGACCCTGTTTGTCACTTCCTGGCTGCTGGTAATCCATGTATCAGATTAGACATCTTAGCTGTGACAGAAAGACTGTCTCTACTCACCTTCCAGAGGAGCTGCTGGGCTGGGTCACTGCAGCAGTAGCATTTAAGACTTAAAATTTCCTTATTAGTCTCTCTGGCCACCACACTGGAAGTTTTGGTCCTTGTGTGGCAGTGCCAGGCTTGCCTCAGGCACACTGCAGGGATTGCTGGCTCTAAAGTCAGACGCTAGGCACTAGAAATCAAGAAACACAGAGCTTAATACTGAGCCATCAAAGTACTCTTGGGTACAACTTCAAAAATTTGTAATTGCATCTGCAAATGGCTACACCACATAGTTACTCAGCCTGGGCACTCAGGTCTTGGTGCATAACACGAGGAGTTTCATGAGTTAGCATGTGCTAAGGGAGAAAGCCATTGGGAAAACCTGTACTGCTGCTATCACTACAGAGAAACAAAATCTTTCCGTACCCCAGCAGCACATCAACTTCCTCCCTGATAATGCTCTCTCCCTAACAAGCATTGGTGCATTTGTCTCATCCAGGACCATTTAAGGAGAAAGGAAAGAGCTTTGTTTCTTCTAAAAAAGGGGGGAAAATGTATTTAGATCATTGAATAGCAAAATGCTTCCTGTATCTGTTTGTATTGCTCATAGATGTTAAAAACATTTTTTTTATGAGCAGAAGAATTATTTTACCATTAAAATGCACACATGATGACATTTCTCTGAGGAAACATCCAACTGGACAAGCTTCCATTGGGACCAAATTCAAGACAGTGTGCAGCTTGGTCTAGTTGTTTCCCATTTTTACTACACAAATTATATTTGTGATGGTAGAAATTGGTAATTCTGACACAAAAATTCTTTGGAAAACACCATATTTTGCTCACAAATGCAAAGCAAAAGTTGTTTCTAAGTTTCACTTACTGCAACAACTGTTCCACAGTGAATTTCCCCATTTGCTGCAGTGCTCAGAAAGTTCCTTTGGAAACCACTCAGCACACCCAGTACACACACAGAAAACACCAGGAGAGAGGCACAGGCCAAGTCGCTTCTATAACGCTCTCAGGTTTCCTTCTGTCTGAGATGCCAGGATAAAGAGCAAAGCTGTTCACATTGCCCCCATGCCATGATTTGATACCTCAGAAGAATGAAAAAAGAAAGAGAAAGCTGGGAAAATGCTTCTGAATTGTGTATTTCAGCCAAAACAAGCCCCACCAGGTTTTTACCAACAACGCCACAGCTCATCTTTGGATTTCAATTACGTTCACCATGGCAGGCAACATTAGGGACTCTCCAGCTGAAAGCAGGGGCAGCTCTCAACCGAGCTGCAAGGCATTACAGCTGCTGCTCTAAGAGACTCGTCTCCTCCACAGCACAGCACAAAGCAGAAGCAGAAACACAGTCACTAGTGGGTCCAACTCCAAGACCACCATTAGCTACAGAGGGCTATCGATACCATAGGGCACATACAAAAGGCTGACACTTGTTGCCATGAAGGCTCGTCAGTTATTTTTATTGTCGCACATGTGTACGCATTGGTCAAAAATTGTAAGGGCCAAAGGGGACAGCAAACAAGGAGCAGTCTTAGCACTTGACCCCTAAAATAGCATAGCCTTTGTGTGGTGATCTTGGGCTACTCCTGAAGCATAGCTAGATACCTGAGTATCTCTAAATGCATGCAAATATGGCAGTTTATGAGCAAGACCTCTCTTTATCAGAAGGGCTATGGGCTATACAAACTATACAGAAGGCAGCCAGTGGGTAAACAAGAGGGGTTCACCTCTGCCACAGACTGAAGTGCAGCAAAGCATAGTGTTTATGGGAAAACAGAAGAACTTTCTCTGAGGCTGATGATCGGCAGGTGCATGAAGCTCCAAGGTACAAGCTGAGAAAGCATGTCACCGTGCCATTTCCCATCAGTGAAGCTTGCTTGGTCCAGCAACAGCAGTGCAGAGCTCTGATTCACAGCACTGTTTGCAGGGCATTAGTATGCCACCTTGTGCAAATCAATAATTGCTTCAGGGGAAAATTAACAGATGGTCATGGGGCAAAACTCCCGAGGTTTTTTCCCCCTCTCCTCTATGATAATAGGCTACTTATGATTTTCTGAAACCACCTGCATATTTTCCCAGGCACCCTGGCCACCGGTTAGAACAGAGTGTATGTTTCTACAGTGGTGGTTGCAGCACTGGGCTTGCTTTTCATTAAATGCCTCTCATTTGTCTGCAAAAGACTGTAGAGTCCAGAAGTTCACTATTGTGATGCCACTGAGGGGTGACATGGCAGTGATGACTAATGCTCAGGCTTGGTTTCAGGGAGTACTTAACATTTTCTAGCTAATCCCACTGCTTCAGGAGAGTCACCTGACATCCTGGTACCCTGGTTTTCCCATTGCTGTACGGGGAAGTAAATGCTCACTGGTCTTTAGAGGATGAGTGCAGTGTATCAGTGTTGTTAAAGACTCCTGCAACTCACTAGGCAACTCAGAAACAACAGATGTTACCCAGAACAAAGCACAAGAGGAAACAGCACAACATCCAGGGACAGAAGCAGAAAGCTCCACCACCCTGGGTGTATACTACTGTAGAAAGGCAGGGATGGGCAGTAAATGTGTATCTCATGAGTAACGAACACGTGTGTTTTCATGTGGCATCACCATTCTGCAAAGGCTGCCAGCTAGTAACACTTACTGCTCTCCCTGCCACGATGTGTGATGTATGGCATGGCCACGTGCTCCTTCAGAGCAGTGTGGAGGCACGGGATCTAGGACTTAACCTTGCTTAAGCTGCAAGATACTTGCCCAGATCCCCAGCTCAGCCAAATTTCATAGAAGTGAGCATTGGTTCCACTGTACTCCCTGCTGCCCACATCAGGTATTCTGGGATGAACCTCCTGCACACATCAGATCAGGTCAAGTATCTCTGTGAACTGTACTGCTTGCCAACCACCCAGCTGCAGCCCATCATGCAGGTACAGACACACAGGGCAGCACCAGCCATGCCTGCTTCCCCAGGACACTGTGTGTCCTCCACTCCCCTCTTCCCCACCCCTCCCTCCTCCTCTTCTCTTGTGTCAATAACACAGAACAGTAAGGCAAACAAGAGGGCTCTGGGGCATCCAAATACCCCTTTCCTGGCAGCTAGGAGCCACTGGTGCTGCTTTCTGATGTGTGTGAGCACTCAGTTGCCTAAATGCTCTTCCCATCCCACTACAAAGACCCTACAACAGCTCCCACATGTTCTTCCCTGTATACTCTACAGTTTCCTCACATCAGCATCTGCTGCTCAGCCTCACTGTCTTCTGCTTGGCGGCAGAGACGCAGCTCCGTAGAAAGCCATTCCTCCCCTTCCCTGTTTGTGTGGCCCTGCCTTGGATGGAGGCAGGCCCTGGTGCCCTCTAGGACTACAGAGCTCAAGAATACTCTTTGTTAAGGCTCTGGCACTGGAAAGATGCTCTGAGCTCATAGCCAAATGTGACCTGCTCTGCAGGGAAAAATCTTTCCCCACCAACCTCTTTCCCTCCCCCTGGGTTAACAGGCAGTTGGGACTGCTGGAGCAGGGGTTGTTGATTTGTTAAAGGATCATTGCCTTTCAAAATTGCATTTCAGGAAGCTAGGAATTGTAGTTTGCAAGCTGCATGGTTTCTGTTTCCAAAGGTGACCTCGTGCATGTGTGCGTGTGTATGTGTGCCCCTGCTACCCTCCTTCAAGAAATAACTACACATAAGACAAAACACTCTCACAAACTGGCATTGCGGGTGCATGCCAACAGTGCCATGCTGACTGCGCTTTGACTATGTCTGCTCTAGCACTGTGTACATCACATTCCCTATTTTGAGGACTAGATGTGTGCCTCAGGCCAGTACAGTTGAAGGACATGAACACCAAGGGTTACAAATGAGAAGCTGTGGTTAGCTGGCAGCTGGCACCAGTATTGCTTTTTTGATAAGCACTTTAAGTGGCTCATTAATGGCAAAACCTTTTCTAGTGAATCCTACCTGCAGCCAGTAGACAAACCACAAAGGACAGACTCCAGCTCTTTTCCAGAATACTGCTTGGTGGCTAAAGACAAGTGTTGCTTGGAAAATGACTTTTTTTTTTTTTTTTTGCAAAAGACAATGACAGGGCAGGGCTCACAATGCATAAAGTGCACATACGCTCAGACACTTGGAAGAAGGATGTTCTCTAGCACCCATGTTTGAATTTTAACTGTTGACTGTGAGCCAGATTCAGAGATGACGTAGGTGGTTTTGTAAGTTACATCAGTAACTTAGCGAGGTGGCTGTAAGTGGGCCAGCTACACCACAGCTCTTGACTGGCACAATTCCATAGGGAAGATGCACAGGTCTGAGCCTAAAGGAGAATTTCCCAGGAGATAAATAATGCCCTATCTGATATTTCAACCTTGGTTGCCTACAGTGTCCTGAGACAAACACTTGCAAAAATATGGAAAGGGTTTTTTTTTTTCTGTTGTTGCTGTTGTTCCCCAGTTACAAATCCTCTCCATAGATCTGGAGATGCTGAAAATAATCTATGAGAATGTGGATTATTTTTGAATTGGCATTTTAGTCCAGAACTGGATTGGAAATAATGGTGATGGAAGAAAAGCTAAGCCAGGCTGATTTGTTACAGTAAAGCTGTGTTGTACTTTAGATTACTTATTAACAAACAGCAAATGGGCCTCTGCCTTGACCTTTTTTCATTTGAGCAAATATACTCTTCCTGCCCCTTGTAAACAGCAGTTACTGGTAACTGAGTCACGTACCCCCTCACATCACTGGAGTTAGTTTTTTTCATCTGTGGCAAGGATTTTAGTCAAATTGAATTTTGCCAGGCTCACTAAGGTTATTAGCAGTATTATTAGTCTTAATAATACCAACAGTAATAATAGTACTCTGGATCACCATAAACCTGAAAACATCTAAGTACCTCACAAATATTAATTAACAAAACTCAATAGGAGGTCTGAGAAACCAGCAAAAATTGTCAGCCTCGCTTCAGAGCTGAAGAGCTGAAAACAGAGCCACAGCACAGAAGAGGCTGTTTTCTTCATGAGTTTCAATTAATGGCTGTTCCTTTGGTGTCATGAAACACCAGGTGCCCAGTGCCTCTGGCAACACTGCCAGGTTAAAAGCAGCAGCCCACAGCACATATCATGAGCAGCAGAAGTCAGTAGTAAGTTTGGGAACTGGAGTCAAAAGGATAGATTCTTCCACTGAAAGCTGGGCTTTCAGTAGCTGCGCTGCTTAGAATAGGACTACCATCAGATGTGCCCCAGCTGTCTTGTGCCTTGGGATCCATGACCAATGGTTCCTTGGGCACTTTGGAAAATCCCACTCCTGCTGATCTTCAATGAAGTTGAAGACCAAGAACATCCCTAGAACCTGCACATGTCCCAACAAACTATGGATACCCGCTCCTTTGTCAGCCTTTATATTAAGCCTTTTTGAGTGGAGGAGGCAAACTGACAACCACAAGGAACCTCTCTGCAATAGCTGATGGCTACTTTTCCTACCTAATTATTTCCCTGACTTCTCTCTACTGGTATTAAAGCTCCAGTGGTGGCTAAATCATGACAATGGCACCAAGGAGTTTGCAGTATTCATCTTGGTTGTAAGTTAATTTATCCTGCAGATATCACCCAAATCCATTCTGAATCTCACAACATCGGGCACTCAGATTCCTAACTAGTGAAGTCTAAGAGTCTTTGCAGCAAGGGTTAATTACTTGTATTAATTGCAGACTCCTCTGAGGTACATTATACCACAGCATACAGACGACTGGACGTATAAATTGGAGAAGTGACTTTTTTGTTTCTTTGATTTGTTCAAAAAATTTACTATTTGTAGGCATAGAAAGGACACAGGCAAAGTCAATCTGGATGTGGTGTTTGCAGTCAGGAGTATGCAGTGCCAAAAGCAACGGCCTCACAACTGAGAGATCCAGGTGCAGTTTCTCACTCTGACACAGACTGCTCATGTGATCTTGAGCATGTCACATAACCTGTCTGTCCCCATCTCTAAAATTAGTATAATAGTAGTTAGTTCATGTTAAAGCCTGAAAGATGTCAAAACAGTAAGAAAAAGAGAGTCTGTCTACACTGTCTTCATCCATCAGTGTCTTCTAAGAGTTACAGAAAGCAGTGTAACCAGACCAACTCCGTCTCCCTGTCTATGATACGATCACTGGTCTTTGCCTGGTGGCCAACTTTTCACTCTGTGACTGTGCTCACTCCCTATGCTCTATGCCCTGTGAAGACATTGTCTGAGAACCTTTTCTCTTCTCTGGAAAGGTGGATGGCAACCAGATGCTCTAACTTCACAGTCCCATTAATTCAATTTACTCCACTTAACTCCCTCAGTTCTTCACAGAGTTAGGTTAGATGTTCTTCAAGTTTGCAATGAATTTGAAGCATCTCATTTGCTGACAATAAATCCCAATGTGTCACATGTTCCTTTACATCTCCTGTGATACTCCTTACAAAAAAAAGACACAAGCCCTACAGCTGAAGTTTTCTGAGGTGGTGTTTTTGGGGGCATGGCGGAGTTCATTTTCCTCCACTTCCCTTTGTCTCGGCAGCCCCAGCACCAGCTATTCCTCTGCAGAAACACACTGGTGTCACAGAAGTTTTCAGTCATGTGATGCCTAGTATCTTTAATGGGAGTCCCACAGCTGCCATCCCACACAGTGCTTTGAAGATCCAAGTTCTGTGTTTCATCCCAGATAGACAGTCTATAAAAGTCTCGCAAACAATTCAGGCACAGTCTCTGGCTTGTCCAGCTCTCACCACTGACATGTTATCCTACAGCAGAAGCAGCCCCCAGGGCTTACATTCGGGCAGGAATGGAAGTGATGCCTCGTCTCTTTGGGAGCCCTCCTAGCCAGCAGATCCTAGAATACACAACACAAGCGAAACAAGGCGGGGGTCCTCTGCACAGCCCTCTGGTGTTGCACTCTCCGGGCATAACATTTAGCAAGCATCAAAGAGGGGCAGGAAGAATCCCCCCATGCCAGCTCGGCAGGAGTTTTGGGGGTTTCTGCGGGGTAAAGCATGCTTCATCCAAGCACACACCCTTGGCCTGCAGTCATTCTGAGCGCCATGGAACTATACAGTAATTTCTGAAGAGCTTTTGTGACTGTGATAGGAAAAAAAAAAAATCCAGGGCAGGATGAAGGGAAGGCTGCTTGAGTCTGTTGAGAGCCTGAGAGGACACCTTTGCACGGGACAACTTCCTGTCCATAGGCTGGGGACAGTTGTGTGTAACCTCTGCTTGCTACAGGCACAGCCGCTCCAGATTTGCACAGACCCCCCCCCCGCTTCTCTTAGATGTCTCACCCAGCTGTGAGCTCTGTGCCCTACAGATACGGTGGCCTCTGCTGCAGTCCTGTTTCCCTTGCACAGCAGGGAAGGACAGACAATCCTACAAGCAGGGAACAGGACCACAGTGACGAAATCAGTACCCTGATGGGTTGCTGAGGTCCCAGACTCATGGGCATATGGATCCAATGCAGGTATCAAAGAGCAGGATTGCGTCACCACAGCTTGCTGCATCCCTCCTCCTCACCTATCTATCAGCTGCTGAGAGCAGCTGCCCAGTGGGGCAGGCCTGCTCCACGCAACCCAAATCTACAGGAGCTGTTCCGCACCTGCAGCGGTGCAATGGTGCAACAGCTCGTGTCCCTGCCTAACCCTTCCTTCCTTACCTTTATCTCAGACACCAGGCTTGTCAGTAGCTGTCTCCTTTACTGAAGAGCACACCTGGGTGTGCTGTCAGGTGAACAGGGACACAGGGAACAGTGTCTTGCCATCACCCCGTTCTCTGGCTCCTGCACAGCTGCAGCAGAGGGTGTAGGATGACCATCTCTGGGACTAGCTCAGTGCCCAGCACCTCAGCCCTCTCCTTCTCTGTGGCTCCTCTGTGGAGGTCGCCCTCCGCAGTGCGAAGGGAACAAGAAAGATCTGGAACGCTCTGTGGCTCTGTGCTGTTTTCATGTCTGTTTACACACATTACTCTCTGAATGGGCAGAGGTCTGTGAAACTGCTGATTCATGAACATCTTTGCCATCTGTGGCCTCTTCAAATGAGAGTTCACCCTGACCCAAGGATGATTTACTTTTCTTGGCTGTTCATCTCAAACTGATGCTGTCTCCAGTCCCTCAGACTTCGAGGGATTTGGGTAAAAATAAATATTATTGAATCTCTTGTGAAGCTGTTGAGTTAACTCTGAGGAGAGAAGCATTCAAGCCTCTGACAGAGAAGGGAAAGATGTCATGAGTTAGTGCCGGGGAATGACTTCTCACCAACTTCATACCCAGACATCTTCTTCAAACCTACCAGTATCAGCATATTTGCACAGTCACAGTTTGGAAACTACTGAAGAATGAGCAAGAGACTCTGACACCCAAGGGCCCTGAGCTGGGTCTGAGTGTGGACTGGAAACAGGTTAAACTGCAAAATACTGCACACATCCATCCCAAACAGGCTACAGCCACCTCCTGTCCCACCACCAGAAAAGCTTAATTTCCTTCTTCCTCAACCCAGCCATCATCAGCACCTCTTTCCTGCAGATGATTTCAGCTTTAGCCCTACTGCCTTTCCCTCCTTTCTTTTCTCACTGTGCTCTAACAATCTTTTGTTGCCAATCTACTTTCCCATGAATGATCACAGTCTCACCAAGCAGGGCAAAGCTGTGGTCAGTAAGATCTCCTGCCAGGGCATGTTATATGACACTATTGTGGCCAAGCAGCTGCCCCCTTCCTCCCCCCCAGCTACGTCTTCCTACTTGTGAAACCATCCCCTCAGAACCAGAAGAACCTGCTCCAGGATAAGGTGCCTGAATAGGGCTAGCAGGAATTGGTCTTGAAACTTTGTTATTAGAGCTGACACCAGAGTCCAAAGAGGTGCTGCTCAGCTGCACCTCCCACTAACGTCACCAGTGTGGAAGGTGCTTTGCATGCCTCAATACTGGCCCCAGTGTTATCACAAGACAAATCATAACCATCATAATAAAATTTTGCAATAACCTCAGTTTAATTAATAGTAAGGAGAAAAAAGTCTTGCCAGGCTAGATGGCAAACCTTAGTTTCTCATGTGACAACTGTCAAATTACCATCTCCGCAAAAGAACGTCACAGAGCACATTTAATAAACCTTGGAAATGTTTATCAAAGCAGCAGTGAAGATCCAGGCTGATCTACCAGGATCTGTCCACGTGAAGTAGCCAAATGCAGAGTTGGGTTTTAGTAAGGACGTACGCGCGTAAAACTAGACTTTAACTGAACTCAGGCACTGAAGTCCAGAGTCACAGAGGTCACTATCTCTCAGCCACCTGCACTCTGTGGTCTCTCCTTGGTTCACATTCCAGTTTTCTGCTTCCACACCTGCCCAGAACAGCATCTCCACGAGATGCACTTTACGCTATCCTCCACGGGCATCCAGAGATGAGATGGGACTCTGAATGCCCTAAGGCATGGGGTCTTGCAAACCAGCTCCAAGAACACTAAATGCAGCCTGAAGCTCCTCACACCATGAAGCTCTGATCGCTTCACTCTAAAACAGAAGCTGCCCACCAAGAGCGGGATGGGGAAAGCAAACATCCTGTTAGTGGAAGGCATGGTTTCACTCTGAAGAGCTTCACCCGGAATAGCTGATCGGCTGGCAGTTAGACAGTCTCATGGGAAGTGAGAGATGAGCACTCTCAGATTGAGGAACGCATTGAACCCAGGTCTCCCACTTCCTCAGTGAATGCTCTAAAATAAAAGACAGTGACTTAGAAGATAGACACCAGCCAGAAGGAAGGAGTACTACTTTTACTTCCAAGGTATTGCTGGCACTGTCCTTGGGGGAAAGTATGCCATTCGAGTCTTTACAAGACTCAAGCATGAAGTCCTGAGTGAGGCTTCTGTGCTCTGATGGGATGGCAGGGATGTGAGAGTGGAAGAAGATTTCTGAAACACCTGTATTTTCAGTCTGCCCTCTAGACATCAAACGCGCTCTCTGTTTGGGAGAGAGATGTGTAGGTTAGGTCTTGATGTAGCCCTGATGTGAATAGGGAGAATGAGGGGGAAGGAAGAGTTATGCCATTGTACCGCATTTCTGCTCCAGTCCCCGGGCGCACATGCTTATCCGGGCTACAATCTCCTCAGCCTGTCCCAGCAGCCTGGCCTGCTGACTCCTCCCAGTCCACAGGCTAGGAAGCCTTGGCACAACAGCACTGCTTTTGGCTCCAGGGTCTGGCTCTTGAGGCTAGAGATGGTGGCACCTCCTGTTTGGATACCTGTGCCCTGTACTGAGCCTCACATACCCGGACCCACAGTCAGTTAGCTCTTCCCTTATGGCTCAGGGGACTGGGGTGCCTGGGGGGACACTACCAGCACAAGGGTCTTTCATTTCATCTGCGCTCTTTGGATGAAAGGATGTGGTTCACTGAAGCTTTATAGGTCTTTTGGCTAGTGAATGGACACATTCTACAGGAATCTGTTTTGGCTCGTCTATGTTTTTATCTTCTGATAGAACAGGACACTGAAAACTGCTTTTTTCCCCCTTTGTAGAAAATAGGAGAAAAAAATGACACTTTCACAGTGCAATAAAACACTCTTTAAAGTGTACTAAGTTCTGCCTCATCTGGGTGAGAGTGCATTGTACTTTCATGGCCTTATGTGTTATCTTGCAATAATAATAACAACAAGAAAACAAACCTTCCATATAAAACAAAGCAATAAAAGTGCATCAGTTGTTTCAAATGTTGGCTGGTAATGCCACACAGAGTATTGTTAGGCCTGTCATGAAAAAAGGCAGCATAACACAATTTTTGCAAGTTGTTTCTCTTAGCAGATGGCATTTACATTTTCAGTGTAAACTCAAAAGGCTAAAGTGACTGACACCACTCTTAACTTTAGTTAAACCCTACTATCGCTGCTGCAGCCACTGCAGAGTTCTGCTTTCATGTTGCTGCTAGTACAGGGAGTTTCAGAAGAATTTTGGATTGGCTTGGATACAAGTCTAGCAGGGTGCTACAAATAGAAATAGCAGAAGAAGGTAGTAGAGTAAAAATATGCAGTGTTAGATCACGGGTAGAGAAGTAGTGCAGACAGGAAGTCAATGAAAGGGATAGGCATGCTGTTGCTCTCTGCCGCTCGCTATGATTTTGAACGCACTCCATTTCCAAATCCCCGACAAAATTCCCACTTGCATTAACCTTGCCTCCCTCCTTCATATCGACATTAGTAGCCATTCTGGATAGAAAGGCAGCCACACTAGGAAAGAGAACGGCTGCTTTTAAACCTGCCCCTTCAAAGCTGCCCTGTGCATTGCATAATAGTTCACACGGTCACCACACTATAAAGTTCCATCTCACAACAGGTACAGTGGGCCCAAAGAACCCTGCACTTGAACCCTTCTGACCTTTGGGGATACATGTTCATAGTCTGGGCTCAATCCATGGTGGCCCACATCTGAAAATCTTGGTGCCTGCAGCCAGGCTTTGTTGATGCACCTAATGGCTGGGCTTAATTTTCCAAGGTGCAGACCATGTCCAGTTCCTACTGACTCCTCTGGGATTCGTCAGTCACATTAAGGAATCTGAATATGGATTTAGGAGCCTAACTTTTGGCACTTGAGGTGGAAAACTTTAGCCAATAAGACTGCACAATCCTATTACCATGACAGCTCGGGAATGTGAGAACTCAGCAGTTTGGAATAAGGCGCCACATTAAAAATAGATTAAACTGAAAACAGCCCTTATGGCCTACGGCGCCTAGGACAAGTGTCTGCCAGCTGAAATGCCTTGTAGGTAACTGTTTGCTAGTGAATCAGGTGCTGGCTGAAGGTGCCCACAGTTGCCTCAAGACACAGACAGATTTTTTTTCCAGAGACACTGTATTATTTTTTTTTTTAGCACCATATGAAACTCAGCAGCTCCAACCCTAAGGGGATCCATGCAAACCTCCTGCTTGCTCTGATTCCCATGGTGCTCAGATCCACTGAGTTTCACTTTGAATTTCAGCCTCACAAATCTCCAAACTCGCCCTGGAGTGATAAACTGTGCCAAGCCTAGGCTCCAGCTATGGAGCAGTGCTGTTCCCTTTTCTTTTAACACTACTGTGTGAAACAGTGGAGGAATCAAGTTGCCCTACTGTGACACAGGAAAAATATGATCAGCATCCAGTGCAAGGTGTTGGGAAGACTTATTTCCCGGTCCATTTGCAGCCTGAGGGTGAAACAAAGGGTGAGCTTGTTTCCCTGTCTGGCGTCTTCCTTGCTAGCCAGGGACAAAAGTCACTTGTCCCTTTGGTTCTCTTAGATCTGTCCAGCAATGACCACAGAGATTTGCTGGCCTGCCGGTGGGCACTTCTATTGATGGGGCAGTTGATGGGGTTGCATTTCAGTGGGTCTGCGTTTTCTTCTCCGACAGGTCCCAGAGGACAGTGATGCTTTTATGCTTAATATATGCTGTCATTTTGTATTATATCTTTTCTTTGGAAGTAACTTCGTAAATGACCAAAACAAAACACAATCCCAAACCCCAAAATCCAAACACCAAAGAAAGCTGAGGAGTGCTGCAGACATCACAAATGAATTACTGACCCTTCAGCTGACACGGAGTCAAAAGAAGCCATAGCCCTGCCTGCTTTACAAGAGTGATCTGCCATAGAGTGGTGGTTACTGGTCACTAACATTACTTCCCTGGATTTCTGTTCTTTTTCTTCTCTAGTCCCATGATGTGGTGAGGCCCTTGATAGAGGCTTTTGCTGCTGTATCAGCATTTGTGGCACAAAAAAAATTTCTGACAATAGAGCAAACCTTCGGATTCCACAGCTGGGCTGCTTAAAGACATAAATGACCAAGCACAACCCCAGCGCCTAACTGTCCTCCTCCTCCTCAATCCATCCTCCCATGCCTGATTCATGCAGCAGTCACAGAGTGACAGCAAGGGTTACAGTCTTGCATAAAGAACTGACAAATTACTTGCTCAAAGCAGACTGGATGTATTCGCATGTAATGGCTCAATGTGCTGGAATAATATTACAAGCACACTACATCCAATTTCATCTTCAGCTGAGTATAGTAACTCACTGAATATTGCAATACACTTGACAGATTAAGAAACCTTTTTATTTTATTAGGTTTAATTCCCTGCATATCTCTCTTTATTTTCCCTGCAGGATCGTTTGGAAATGCCTTACAGTAACAGGATCAAGAAAAGCATAGTATATACCAGGTATGTGAATGACTACCTCTGCCCCATGATAAAAACAATGCCAAAACTTTGGGGGGATTTCAGATTAATTCTATTTCTGTAGATACAGGTTGTCTGAAAACATCATTGACTAGGTTCTGGTGAAATAAATAAAAACAGGTAAATGATAGATGGGGATAATATCTCCCCCAGTCCCTGGGTTTTTCAAAGACGCCCCTACTGTCTACACTCTACACACAATCTATACATTTTAAGATCCAGAAGGCACCTTTTTTTCATACATAAATTTAAAAATTTACACTAGGCTTCATAATCCTAAAATACTTCTGTGGCACAAAGCCACATATGCAATACGTGGGTGGAAAAGCTGTCAGCATAGCGGAAAAAATATTCTGCTGAAACTCAAAACTTTGCAGAAACAGCTGAGTCACTCTTTTGCAGTTAAGGTAGTCCGGGCTTGTTACCCTCTTCTACGCCTCTGGATGGTGTCTGGCACACACCCCCATCCTCTGACTGCCAGTGACTCCAGTACACCTCTAAACGAGAACTGCCTTGGAAGTATCTGGCTGACTTTCCTCACACAGGTGTATCTTGTCATCCACGCACATGAACTGAATGAATTCTGACCATCCTAGAGACTCAAAAGCTCTTGGGTACATACAGCCATGCAGGTAGATTTGCACTGGCCAATTCATAGATATCAACTCTACTCTGGTATGCAAGAAGATATTCAGCAATATTGCCAACTTATGATTTGATCACAGTTCTCAAGGCAAACAACGTTCTCCTGACCTCCTGCGAATTAATGCTTTTTTATCAAAAAGCATGAACATAGTGAAGGTTTGAAAACCTAGCTCAAGTGCACTAAGCTAAAGGAGTGAGACAAAAAATTGAAAAAAGATCTCCTCATTTATCATTCTCTTTTTTTCTTTTCTTTTCCCTCTTTTTTTTTTTCTTTTTAAGTCTCCTGATTCTTCAGTCAGCATTATTGTTTTGGCTGGGAAGAGGGAGCTGCCTATAAGCCATTTATTCGCACATAAAATTATTGAAATTGCAAAGGTCCAGAAGTCATTACTGCCAACAGATTATAGACTCTACTAATGCAGTCACATATGAAATCTATAAAGCTTGTTTTAATAGGAACTCTAGTACAGCTTATACATTTTGATCCCCAGAAAATATAATTTGCCTTGAAAATCTTTGGATCCTTTGACCTGCATTTTAATCAGAATGCAATATTTTCCTGAAAACTTGTATTTGTGTGTCCAAATCATTAAAGTCTACATACACATAAACAACAGCTTAATTTGTATGTGCAACAATGTGCCAGATTTTCAGCATGTAAGAATAATTTTCGTATGAACTGCAGCAACAATACATACTAATTAGCTGCACCATACACACACAGCCATGCAAATGATATCACTGGGTTTCACAGTTGCTTATGGGGCATGTTTGCCACTGTAAAATGGCAATATCAGAAGGTAACTTTTGCATTTTAAGCCTGATGACGACAAGCACAGTCTAACTGACAAATTTTCCACAAAAGCTTATTTCCCAGTTTTGTGTTCAATGCTAATATGATAGCTGCTAGCCAGTCTAACTTGCATCCGTGTTTCCTTCTCCAGTGGGTGGACATATTCCAGATTGTACATCATAAAAGGGTGCCCAGGATGCAGACATACCCCAAACCTGAATTGTTCCCTTACCCTGCTCTCCCATCACACTGGAATTATGGGTGGGACACTTGTGATGGAAGAAATGCAGGGAAGGATTCCCCTACGTTTCAAAATTTTCTGAAACTTTTCTCGTTGTTCTCATATTTCACAAAACCCAGCAGTCCTCCAGCAAGAGCACTTTGCTTTTCACGGGAAATGACTCTGACTGGGGCAAAAATATGCTTTTCTAAATAAACAGATTATGTTATATAGCATGAAAGCTAAAAAAATAAAGTAGCCTCATCATGCCTACACCCTGCCTGCCAGCACCAAGCACAAACACATGCCCAAGCTTTGGCTGGATACCATTTCAAATGCTAGGCCCTCCAAAAGCAGATGTCAGATAGCTTGTTCTCTCTTGAGCCCTCTCTCTCCTTTTCCTGGATTCCTCTCCTTGAACACTTGTTCCCTATCCAGTTAAGCTCAATGCAAATTTTGCCACTGGCAGAATCAAACTCTAAATATCCTCACTTCTACATCCTAACTGCAGCCTTTTTTCTCCTCTCTTCTCTAACTTTCCCTCAGTATCACATTTTCTTCCAAATACATCCCTCCTTGTCTCCAATGGCCTGCAATGACCTGTACTGTAGCACCATGCTGACAAAGGGAAACCTGCTCTCTTGTTCACATATGTTTTACACACAGAGCAGCACTGGAGACGGCATTGCTAGACTCATGTTAGAGCCTTGCTGTGCTCATTTGCTCAGCCCTGTTTCCTCAGTTAGTCCAGAGCACAGTGCCTGCTGTAGCATGAACAAGCAGAGCTAGGACACCAGCTGAGCTTCTATCACCATCAACTGCATGATTTGCAAAGGGAAGAGCAGCTGCATCAATACATAAACTTTCTATTAGCAGCATACCCAAGAAAGAAAAGGTAGACACGACTCGGTGTCCTTCCAGGAAGCTCCCTCCAAGTCAACCAGTAATGCCCAGCAAAACCAATGAAAAGACACCTGTAACCCATATCAGGCACGGAGCAGGCATCTTGCACAGAAGTATGTAAGCCTTTAAAAACCATTGCTCAGTTATAAGCATGATATACAAATACCAAAACATATACTGTTCAGCTGAGCCCTAAAATGTTTTCATTACTTGAAATCTTCTCCTGTTGGCTACTGAAAGGGGAAGAGCAAATTTCACTTGATTAAATGAATACATGGAAACTCTCTCTCTCAGCTGGTTCCTCATAAGCTCTTGCAGGGATAATTCAGGTCACTGACGAACACTGAGGAATATATCCAGCTACTGAACAAAAGTCACGACAAACACCAGTCATGTCAAGAAACACATGTCACTGTTTAGAATTCTAAGGAAATCATCCATATACAAATTAGCTAACAAAAGTTACAGTTATATTACTGATAGCTAAAAATTCAGATTTCCTATGCCACTTAGTAATCAAATTACAAAATAAATTACATGAGCTAAATTAAAAATGTGTATTACATTCTTCACGTATTATATAATGACCTATATATTGTTATGGGTCTCGTGAAATACCCACTTGGAATTTACCTTAGCAAAGGCCACCTTTAAATTGGTTTTATCAACTCAGAATTCTTGATGTGATATTTGTAAATGTTACTGCTCACAATGCAAACATAAAGCAGTATACCTAGAGCTTTATTTATTTACATTACCTACATGTTCACTTAAAATCAGAACTTGATGCTTTCATGTGGTAATCATATATTGACTTTTTCAAATAAATGTTGCCAATAGAGTTATTATATATATTCCTCACTTAGCAAGCCAAATAATAGAGTGCTATTCTTAAAACTGCAGTCTAGGGAATCAAATCCTAGTTTTACTGCAGTCAATAGCAATCCCCCTCGCCTCCAGAAACAATTGGAATAAGCCAATTCTGTAACCAATAATAAGATAGGTCAAGAAATTTTTGGTATGAAAACTCTGGCAATCCCATTCTTTTGATATTTAACATGAGTTCCAGTAAACACAGGAGGGTTGCTGACTGGAATGAAGCAAGCAGCACTGGCACATAGCCTTCCAAATTTTATATTATTTTATGAGAAGTCTAAATGCTAATTTGCACAATTATGAATCAACAACAGACACTCATTTCAGCCTGACTCTGTCATCACGGTTTTAACTGAACTGGCATGTCAATAAAAATGTGAAAATAACTTTTAAAAAGTTAGTGAATATACATTCCCAGTCCACCAAACTGAACTTGGTTCCACCAAAGCAAATTAAACCCTAATGTATAAATGACAACATAACAAAAGTAAAATGTATATGTGACAGAGATGACTATAAGCTTGTATATAAAAGCCAGAATATGTGACACAGTGACCAACAGCAGGTTTGGCATTCAGCCCTGATCTCAGAGTTACTGGTTCGGGTGTACTTACTGGTATTTGTTCACATCATCTCCCCTCCCTGAGGGACTTCAGTACAAATCACATGGTGGAGGTGGATCCAATACATATCAGCAGCCCAAGATTTATTTGGTTCTTGAGACAGGTCTACAGCCAGATGCATTAGAAGCTGTGGGGGGAACACCCAGAGTGAGAAAACTGAGGTACAAAAGTTTCCTGGTATTCAAGAAAGTTCTGAAACATTTTGAGACATTTATTCAGCCAAGACTTTCCCTGAAAATGGGATTTTGCCAAAGAAAGTGGTTTGAATGCCTAAAGTGGGGTTAATTCCTTAATGTTGTTCTTTATTTTAAATTTAAGCAATTAGAAATCAGAAAACCCTGCTCAGAAAAGGTGCTGTGCTAATCCCTCTCTACAGTCACTTGCTACTAACTCTCAGTAAAGCTGCACTCAGAAAAGCATCCATTGCTGCCTACTACTGAGCATCCTCACATTTTGAAAAAGTCAAGTCATCGAACTAATAAAGGAAGGAGTAATGCCTAAAACTAGGGGAGGTCTTGAATCTCTCTGTTGTTAAAATATAAGTTTCCCTGCTGCACAGAAAATACAGTCAGCACAGGTAACCAGAGCCAGCTTCCAGCACATGGGCCCAATCCTGTTCCCACTGAAGTCAGTGGCAGAACTCCAACCTGTTTAATGGGAATGGCAACCAGCTTTCTATCTACTTAATATAAATGAAGATACACATCTCCTCTTTGACATATTTTGGGCTCAAAGCCATTGGCTGACACTTGTTTGGTTCTCTTCATGTATGTGACTCATGGGATAATATAATGCCTGATTTCCATTCTGTCAGACCTGTCTTTCTCCGTGGTTAACTATTAATTTCAGAGGCAAGATGCAATACTGCAGTAAAATAGGATGGTGTTAAACTAAGAAAATTGCACTTAAATATTTAGAGTAAATCAATCAGATTCCCTTTTGGGAGGATTCCCTTCCAATTAAAGAGGCATACCCACATAGTCCTTAAGACATCAGCCCATTGCTCCTGCAAAGAGAGGAAGTTTGTGGAAGTCTCTAGCAAAGTTCTTGGCACGCAAATTAATGTAAACACACTGCCTTTACCCCAGCAGGACGGCTTGAGGAGCAACCTGATAATGGAAATGACATAAAAAAATCTTTATTCCAAAGAGCTGATTTTTGTTTCAGGCTACCTACACAGAACTGGGTTACTCTGGATATACAGGGGCTTGATAAACTATGAGTATATGCTGATTTTCCACTGAAGCTGTAAACGCTTTGGGATAAGGGCTGACTTTCTCTGTTTGGGTCCATAGCCTAAGTTTGAGATACTAAGTAGTACCATAAAAAAAAAAAAATATTAGTAATATACTGTGGACTGGAAGGAATTATCTGAACAGACTTTCTGATTCCTCTGAAGTTTCTTGTGATATGCTTATTACTACTAAGTGTTGTCTTGGCTTTAAAACGCAGTTACCTCAGATATGATACAGCAAACCACACTGAAACACAGATATTTCCATGCAAGGTGTGTGTTTGTATGTGATTTCACTTGTATAAACATGGATTTCATTACAGGGGAAGAAAGTGATGCCCAGAACCAGAGATGTCAATGTATAAAACGCTATTTTTTACATAATCTATTGTACCAAGAGAGGGCAGTGGGCCTATTCCTCCACCCTTTTACTCAGCTAGACATTTGCCATTCTTTTCAACACTGACTTAGATCAAACCCAATTCAGCCAGTAAATTCAAACCAGTAAGCACAAAGCACTGAGAAGGACCTGCTTTCTCCTAACAGCAAAGCATCTTCCACTGCCCGCCCCCCCCGCCCCGCAGCATGGAAATTTGTGTGGAGTACTCCAAAACCTGTTCCTATCCTCCAACCCCCTGAAGCAGGTGGATGAGGCAAGCTCCTCAGGGGCAATTCATCCATCGCAGCGGAAAAAAAAACCAAACCACCAAAAAACCTCGACATTCCTCTGCCACCCCCAACCTGCTGCAGGACATTGCTATGGTCGTGAGCAATCTCTCAACTCTGTACACAGTGCTAGCAGACAACTACTCCCTTCCTCCCCAACATGTGATTACTCGCTTGGCCTCTCAGTCACTGCCCACCCCCACGTCTCACCCCCTCCATGTCCCCAACCCCATGTCTGGGACTGGCGAGGGGTGGAGAAGGAAGGACTGCCCTGCCACACTTGTGTGGCAGGACGGGCAGAGGCTGGCAGCATCGCACTGCTGCGTATAAAAGGAACAGGCTCGGTGGGAAACTTTCAAAAAGCCACCCCGCGGTCGTGAAGACAAATGCCGCTGAGTATATACACACCCACAGCACCCCGCCCAGCACTGGAGCTGCTCAAGCCAGGCTAGTCTTGGTGTGGGGTGCGTGTGTGTGGGGAGATGAGTGGGAATGCCACATGCAAGGCCAGCCCCTGCCCACAAGTCCTGCCACACTTACCTGCTGCATCCACGGCACGCTGCAACAGTGCAGCCTCTGCCTGCCATCCTTTTCTGCAGAAGCGTGGACTGGCAGCTGTTTTCACATGAGCCTGCTGGACTAGACGATCCCCAGAGGTCCCTTCCAGCTCCAACTGTCCTGTGATATTTGGAGTAGACAGTGCATAAAAATCCTTTCCACCACCCAGCGTTTATAATGCGTGCCTAAATACTGCTGAAACAGGCAAGGCATGGTGTCACACTTGAGACCGGAGCATTGCAGTACTGCTCGCTTTGACTCTGGTGTTAAGGCAAACATCCCTGAACATGCTGCTGTGAGAACTTTTTAATCTGGGCAACGACTCGGGGACTTGTTGAAGGCTCAGATGTGTGCTGGCGTAAGGGTTCAGGTTCAGAGGAAGAGAAAATGCAGAGCTGCAGCTGGGGAGGGCTGGGAGGGGGCTGCTGAAGCAAAACGCAGGCTGCAAAGAGCACAAAGAGGCTGCAAAGAGTGCTGTGCTGCGAGAACTTTTTTGTCTAGGCCATGGCTGGGGGCCTTGTCGAAGGCTCAGCCTACAGTTAGGGTTAGGATTAGGGAACGCTGCTCGCTTTGGCACTGTGTTTAAGGCAAGTGTCTCTAAACACTTTTCTGCTATCAATAATTTACCCTTCGTAATATTCCAGGGCATGCTGTGTTTATATAACTATTGAAACACCTATGTGGTAGATAGGTGATCTTAATTTTGAATCATAGAACGGTTGATTCTTCTGCCACTGAAGACCTGTTTAATCTACAGTTCATTTAAATTAATGGAAAAATCTGCTTTGTCTGAGGCCATAAATGATTTGCTGAAACCACACACACACAGAGTGAGTCACAGTTCAGAACATAACTCAAACGACCAGGACTGTATTCCCAGGCTTTAACCACTACATTACAGTCCCTCCCACATATACCCTGCAATAATCTTTGCTCAAATGATAACAGCGTTTCCCCACTTTACACGTTGGACGGCATTACTCAGTAAGGCACATCATACCCGACGGGAGTACAGCTCTGCAGGGCTGGGGGAGGAAGGAAGCACAAGTAAAAGTCATTATTTTTGCCCGACACCACTAGAACTTAACTCTTCCCTTGGAAAATTACCAGCTCTGAATCCCCTGATTTACACCTAACTGAAAAATAAAATCGTTAATCCTGACCTGCACTCATCTCTTACCCATCCCGAGGAGCGAGTGCCTGCAGACCAACTGTCACGGTGGATTTCGGAGGAGCAGCCCTATCTTCCCTCCACTCCGCAGACTGGCGCGAACCCCGCCGGGAGCAGGCAAAGCCCCTCGGCGCGCTCCGAGCTGCCCCACGGCCCGTGTGGCGGGGCAGCTGCCGGCCCAGGGGGCCGAGCGGGACTCGCACGGCTGCACCTGCACAGGGCCGAGGCGCTTTGGGAGTCCTGCTGAGGACACGGCCTGCCTCGCAGCCTGGGCGCCACTGGGTCAGGCACTTGTGGGTCCAACTCTCTGCTCGGGGTGCTTAATTTCTGCCCCTCGATGTGCCGCGCCGGACACACCACGGGGGCAAATGAAAGACGGGGAGCTCAGTTCTCCCGGGTGGATCACCCTCCCCGAGAAAAGGTGGGCAACAGGTGCTGCTGCAGGGGAAGGGACCCGCGGCGGCTTTTCCTCACGCTCCCGAGGCCCAGGCACAGCCCTGCCGCCGGCCCGCCAGGCAGGCGGCGGCCCAGGCACGAAGCCCCGGGAGGGGACGACGGGCGGCGGCCGGGGGG
>NW_010972528.1:12033510-12035573 GCF_000737465.1 Haliaeetus leucocephalus
TGGCACAGCTTGGACAGACAGAGACTCGGAGAGGAGCTAAATGTCCTGGAATAAAGCAAAATACACTGAAAGTTCATAGTAAATACCCGCATCGATAGGTATTTATTCATTTGTGCTTCGCCACGTCGTGACATACAGTACAAGACACTGCTGCTCTTCCTTTTGATGGAGGGAGCTCACCACGCTCCCTCGCAAGCTGCTGCTCCATCAGTCCCAGGCCGTCCAGCGTTCCCGCAGCGGCGGCGGCCCCTGCCCCGCTCCCAGCCAAGGCAGGGGACGGGGCTCGGCAGAGGCAGCCCAGCCAGGCTGGGGCAGTCCTGGCAGCAGTCCGGCAGCTGCCCCACACCTCAGTGCTCCAAACGGGCATCCGGCGCTGCACGTCTCTCAGCCTGAGCCCTCTTCTCCTCGCCGGCCTCCCCGCAGCTGCCCCTGCCTGCTGTACCGCAGGCCAGCTGGGGGAGGAGGGGGGGGAGCCTGGCTGGCACCCCCAGATGCCCCGTCCCTCAAGCCTGCACGTCCCTCACCGTTTTGCTTCGCGCCCTGCCAGGCTGGGGGGGAACGGCTAGCCCCAGAGCTCCTGCAGCCAGCTTTTAAGGCACATCTGGATCGCTATGCGTGCTTTATTACTATTATTGTTATTTACCCTGTGTAGACACGTGGGCTTTTTAGTTTCTTCCTCCCCTCGCCCTTCCCCTTATAAAACCCACCATGTTTTCAGCTTATTCGTGTGTCACCCCTAAGGCACAAACCTTGTAATACTACAGCTGCCTGGCTTCTCGCATTGGCCGTCAACTGTGAAAAACCAACCAGAGAGAACCAAAGCGAACCCCCGACCTCCTCCCCCCCCCCCCAAACAATCTGAGCTCGCCGCGCTCCGGCACGGAGAGTGTCCATAGGCGGGCGAGGGCAGCCCGGCAGCGGGCGCGGCGGCCCCGCCAGTCCCGGCGCGGCGCGGCGCGGCGCTAGGCGCAGCTGCCCATGGCCTTCACCAGCGAGCTCTCGGGCAGCTGCCTGAAGATGCCCCGCAGAGTCTCCAGCTCCCGGGTGAGCTGCTCCACCCGCTTGCGCAGCCGCTCGTTGTCGGTGGTGAGCTCCAGCACCTTCTGCTGCGTCTCCACGTTGCGCTGCTTGGCCTTGTCCCGGCTCTTGCGCACCGCGATGTTGTTGCGCTCCCGGCGCACCCGGTACTCGTTGCTGTTCTTGTCCACTGTCTTTTTCGATTTGCTCCGGTGGTCCGCGGGCATCATCTTGAGGGCGCCGGCGGCGGGCAGGCCGCCGGGGGGGTGCGGGTGGTGCGGGTGGTGCGGGCTGGGCACGGGCGTGGGGGGCGGCGTGGGGTGCCCGGGCTGGAGGTGCATGGTGGTCTGGGCGCAGTGGGCGATCTGGTACTGCAGGTGGGACGGGTGCTGCTGCGGAGCGTGGTGGGGGTAGAGGGCCGACAGGGCCGCCGACTTGACCTCCTCCTCCTCGCGGGGCTCCTGCTTAATCACCAGCGGCCGCAAGCCGGGCGCGGCGATGCGCTCGTAGAGGGGGTCGAGCTTGCCGTCCATGTAGCCGGCCACGCAGCCGAAGAGCGGCTGCTGGTGGTGCTGCTGCTGGTGCCCCGGCGCCGAGGCGGCGGCGCCGGCCCCATGCATGCTGTGGAAGTCGAAATCCCCGGCCAGGATGGCCTTGGCTTTCTCCTGCTGCTTGCTGTGCTGGAAGAGGTCGGCCAGGAACTCGTCGTTGAAGGCGGCGGGGTCGATGTAGGCGCTGATGTCGATGGAGTTCTCGTTCTCGCAGATGTCGCCGAGCTCCGCGCCGCCCGCAGCAGGTGCCGCCGCCGAGGGAGCCTCTCTGTAGCTGTAGGCGCTGCCGGGCAGGGGAATCTGGAGCTGGTGGTGCTGGCCGCTGCTCATCGGGGGCCGGGAATCGACCTCGTAGAAGTTGGCTTGCTCCATGAAGCACCTACAGTCTGCCGGGCATGGTGAAGGGCTCCTGCAATCCAGGTTTCGGACGGCAGCGGCGGCGGCAGACTCTACCAAGCCCGCGGCACCCCGCGGCACCCCGGCCCTCGGCGGCGA
>NW_010972528.1:12035583-12035887 GCF_000737465.1 Haliaeetus leucocephalus
CGCTGTGCTGTGGGGCACGGCACGGCACGGCACGGCGCGCCCGGAGCCCGTCCCCCGCCCCAGCCCGCCCGAGCCCCGCTCGCTGCCTGCCTGCCTGCCCTGTTGCTAGTGGGTTGCCGCGGTCCTGCGTGCCGTATATATACACCCCCGCAGCAGGGCCGGGGATCGCCCTCTAGTGTCCAACCTCCTGCTGGGAACCTTTGACCACCGCGCAGCCGGGTCTTAGCGCCCCGGCAGGGCAGGAGCCGCCCGGCCGCCCTCCCCCGGGAGTCGCCGCGGGGCGAGCGGCCCGCACGCCCCGGCC
>NW_010972528.1:12036631-12036839 GCF_000737465.1 Haliaeetus leucocephalus
GCTGCCGGCGCCGGCAGCCCCGCGGCGTTCGCCGTACGCAGGAAGGGTGGGATAAACGCGCGGGTCTCCCCCCTCGCCCCCCCCCGCACGAACCGGGCAGGTAAATTTAATTACAGATCTCCCAAAATGCAGACGCGGCACTCTCGACCAGGGTCGGGCGCGGACCGACTCCCGGCGTTTACCCGAGCTAAACCCGGGCGCAGCCGGG
>NW_010972528.1:12036874-12054119 GCF_000737465.1 Haliaeetus leucocephalus
GTAGCCGGGCTACCCGGGCGTCTGCCCGGCCCCGCGGCGGCAGCCTCGGCCGGGACGCCGTGGGCCTTCCCAGCCTCCCTTTCCTGGCGGCTTCGGAGACGGCGATCGCTGTCCCCGCGCCGCGGGACCGGGGAGAGGAGCCGCACGTCTCGGCCACCGCGCCTCCTCTCGCAGGGCAGCAGGGTACGTATGCTCCTGCAGCCGCAGCCTTCCCCGGAGCCCCCGCTTCGAGCTTCGGCTCGGGAGGGGTGAGGACGCGCGTAGTTTCCTGCTGCTGCCACCCCCCGCGGTCTGCGGAGCAGATGTATCTGTCCTCCCCTGCCCACCTCCCAGGTGCGCCTTAGGAAGCCCCGCGGGCATTCAGCTCTGCTGGTCCAGAAGGTCCCTTTGAAACCGGCGTAGAGAAAGGACAAGTCAAGGCCGTTGGAGCAGGTGCAGGCTTAGAACTGCTACAGGAAGATTTGCAGAGAAGATGGTTCAAACACAGCGATGGCTGGAGAAAAAGAAAAAAAAGTTGTCTTAGTTCTGGATCTTCTAGTAAAGCAGAAACTTGTGACAGTAAATTCCGTGCTCAGAAATGGTTTGACAGATTCCTTGCCATTAAAAATAATTGACAAAAAGTCTTAAACGGGAAACAAAATTACAGTGTACCAGGAACCCACGTTTTTGTATCGCACAATGCACATGTGGACCTCTGTTTCACGAGCGAAAGCAAGGCCGGCGGAGTCAGTTGGCTTTTGCACTCTAGTATCCTCTCAGGAGAATAGATTCTGTAATTACAGCAGGGAAACATATTAATTTACAAACGACAGAATATAGTTTTCACCGTTCACTACCAACAGAAGAAAAATCAACCCTAAACTCTTTTTATATAGTCAGTATTTTCTAAAATTATATGTGTTGCCTTCAACGCAGCAGCAGTGCCTTGCAGGGGTGCTTCAGTGGTCCACGGGGAGCTGTAGCACTGTCTAAACAACCAAAACACCAGAAAGAAGTGCTCTGAACAAAGTCATGATACAGAGGAAAAGAGCGTTTTGGATGCTTCTGAGTGGAGAGTAAAATGTCCCCAACTGCACCCGACTGTCCAGATTCTGCTTGTTCTACTCAAGTGAACCCGTTCCCAGAAAATGGACAAACCCCAAAAGCTGGACTTTTTGCCTGCTGGGAGAAATATCGTCTGGAATAGTAGCTGGTAAGCAGTTTGTACTCAGAGCTTTCGAAAGGCCTGATCTGAGTCTGAAGTCAGCAGAAACAGGAATAGGCCATGGACATTTAAAATAAAAGGTCAGTGCTGCATGAAACGCAGAAGCGTATAACTAAGTTTGTTATTTAATAACAATACCTACGCCTCTGTAGTCTTAAAATGCTCTCACATTTTATAATCATTCTGAAATTAAGGCCTAACCACATATTAAAAGAAATTCAAAGTAAATCAGAAAGTTTAGGATCAGATTCCATTCCTAATTACTGTAATTAACGAACAAGTCCCCGCAATTTAAGGACTGGTTTGCTCAGTATTTTTTCTTTTTACATAGACCCCTTTTATCTAAGTTAAGAACTTGCAAATAATCTCTTTTTACAAGAAAACATAAATTCCTGTTCGAATTGTTTTAATATGGTATAAAATGAGGTTCCCAGACTTAGACAAATAAGGCAATTCTTCATCTTTTTATTGCCCATCCTTCTTTGAAGGCAAATAAAATGTTTAGAACCTGATCATCCCTCAGACAAGCACAAATGCCTATTTCCACATTCATATCAACAGTGACTGATACAAAATATTTCAAATCTTATGTCAAGAGAAAACTTTTGTTCTCATTGCTTCAGTTACATGTGTCAGGGAGTTAATTTAACTAAAAGAGGAAGGATGTGTGTTGCGTACCATGGATCCCTGAAGCAGCGTGGCTGTCAACTCTTGAGGGTGCTATTCTTCCATCTCAAAGCAGATCTTGCTGTCTAGAAGCTAGGGGAGGATGGGAGAAACGCTCCACAATTCAAAACAGCACCAAAAGTCATTTATACAAAAAGTCAGCTGCGCTGGTTTCTGCTAGCAGGGAAGGAAACTGAATAGAAACCATGATCGTGGAGGAATGTGAATATCTATCTGCTTTATATAAGTGAATTTTGCGACTGCTAAGCATTTTTAACTGCACCGGAACACTAAAGTCTCTTCATTTCACCTGAACTTGGCTCCTGTGCTGTTCTCAGGCCTTTGACTCCCATGGGCTGCAAAACAGGTTACCTGGCTACAGGATCCAGGCTGGCTTTACAGGCTGCATGGGCAGTACAGCGCTCTGCTTTCTGGTCCAACAGCTCGGAAGTATGTACAGAACATGGCATGTGGCAGCCCCGTTAAGAATCAGAGTGCTATTACACTTTTATTTTACTACCTTGTTAAACTAGAGTATTTCATTGCTACTGACAATGCTCCAGAACGTCCTGTCTGCACGCAAAACTTCTTCGGGTGAATGCCAGCGTGGCCCAACCTCTCTTCTCTCCCACCTGCAGAAGGGGTGGGGGGTGGGGGGGGGGAAGGAGACAGATTTGGCTAGGGCAGGGATGGGCACTGTGGAGCAGAAAGGACAGTACGGCTGTCCCGCAAGTGACAAGGGGACATTATGCTCAGTTGGGCGTCGTGCTGTGACCCAAGCACACCAGGGGAGTAGGCAGGGATGGAGCAGCAGTAGTTTCCTATGCGAATAAAGAACTAGCAATCTACCATCTTACTTCTTGTGGTGTAATGAAACACAAACTTCTCCCCTCTCCTTTGTTTTCTGCCCCAGGGAGGGGAAACATGATGCTGCACATAAAAGCTGCCACACATGACAATTTTCAAAGGAAAAGGCTTTATGTGCCAAAGCCTTGGAGGCCGGTAGATCAGTATGCAGCATGGTATGACAAGTCAGCCAGGACCTTCCCTTCAGCTGGGCAAGGCAGCTGGTGACTGATTACCATTTTTGATGTGCAGTTTGGTCCAATGACAGATTATTTAATTACTTATCATTACAGTTTTTCTCCTTTGGAGAAACACTGTTTACAATTCCAAGGTGAATCAACTCAAATCCATGCTATCTTCCTCTTCCCTTTTCGTATCATTCCCCTTGTCTTCAGGGTCTCTATGACCATGTCCTCAACCCTTGCTGTCCTTGGGCTCTACTGACTTCTGGCTCCTCTCCTGAGAGCTCAGTCCTTTGCAATGACCAAGCTAGCCGACTGGGAGCATCTTTTCACTTCCATTTGCCTGATTACTGCTCACCTCCATTCAAATGGTGCTCATAACCCAATCTGTTTCCAACTTGTCACCTGTAATCATGTACAATCAGTCTGTGAAGTTGTAAGTGGTTTATCCATTCACAATTTTTGCATGGTTAATGAGCCATTACGTATGTAGTTCCTGTTTTATATTTAGGACCGTATTTCACTGACCAAATTCATGGTGCCCAGAATATTCCAAATGCTTTTCAGATACAGGATTAAGTACTATTCCAAAGAACACACAGTTGAAATACCACAAAAAAAAGGATGTAATAGTATTGCTCCTCACCTCTCACCGTACTGTTTTCTTCTGCAGTATTAGGCCATCACCTTTGCCTCAAGGCTTCCCTGAATCATGTTTACAGTTCTACTGGTATGCATCAATTATCCCTTTGCTCAATATTTGGCCTATCCACAAATCATCCATTTTTCTCTCTAGTCTTTTACCTCAGACTAAACAATAACCTCCCTTCTTTCACACCTGAATTTACTTTCCAATCTTCTGTCTACCTTACAAACTTCAGTGGTTTCTCTCATTATGAATAGCTCAGGATCTTTCATTCATTCATGGTTCCATCTCCCTGGGAGGTGAGGCAGTGTTGTCGCTCTCTATTTCACAGTTAGAGAGCTGGGAGATGGAATGACCTGCCAAGACCATACAAGAAATATGTAGCAAAGCTGAGAATTTCATCTCTTCTATGACCTGAGCTAATATCACAACCAATGAGCACGCAAAAATTTGACTACTGCTTCCCTACAAATGAAACACTTCATTTTTCATACACTTCCTTGGTATTTTTTTTAAATGGAAAAGCTAAATTAATTTTTATCTTGAAATAAATTTATTTCTGAAGTGAACTGCCAAGACAGTATCATTCTTTTCTTTTTGATTTTTGCCATTGTATCCTTAAGGGAGCATATAGGAAATAACAGCTTATTTTTTTTTTTCTAGACCCCAGCCCTAGTCTATTGAATTGAAGACTGTCGTTGATCTGAGTAGGAACTGGTGCAGACCCTTAGCTGGCACACAAATTGTGCAGCAGAATAGTAATAGGGTAGTTGTACTCCAAACTCAGTTCCCAACTCTGCTTTTAGGGGCAGAGTGTTCTCAAAATACTCTCTGAAGATTATAACTCTTAGAATATGGTTGGCTACTTTTCATGGCATCATCCAAGATGTAATCCAAAAATGGAGACTTAATCTCCTTGTAAATCCAGAAAACTGCAATATATCTTGTACCCGTGTTTGCACACAGATGACACCAACTTCAGGCATTTAATTTAGATGCTCTCAAATGAGCTATGCAGGGAACTTACACTCAAAAATCTCAATGTCCTGAACTGCACCTAAAACTAGATACTGAAATAACGGCCTCTTGATAGTCTTGTCATGCATAAAGTCAGCTGGACTGCACACCTGGGTTAGCATCACTATTTAACAAAATCCTGCTAATTACAGCAATAGCATGTCCTCACTTGTATGAGTAATTCACCCTGATACCCAAAGCGTATTATGACTATCAGCTCCTCCTAAAAATACTAATTTGCAATACTAGCTAAAGCAGCAGCTAAGGCTGAACACGTATATTGGTAACTGTTCCAGAGCACACCTATGTCAACACTATCATGTAACACTGAATCACACAAGAAGAAAATGTTTGTCTATTATACATGTATTCTGACTTTGCATTAATCCTTTGAAAATATTCATGTAGTCATCCTGTAACATTATTCACACTTGTTCTTTTAATGCAAAAGATAGTTTACTGGGTAAGCATAACTTTGGCAATGTGTATAGTCAATCCCAATTCATCCAGTTTTCAGAAGGTACATTTACAAAGATGGGCTAATACATTTTGAGAAGGCTACTTAAGTAATGAGGACCCTTGCCACTGACATAGATATTACTTTTTGCTGACCTCAAAAGACTTTCAAAAAGAAGATGCTACAGCATGGCTCAGGCTTCATCACTCTTTCTAAGTAGTTCTTGTTTGCACTATGGACATTATTCTGGGAGTATCTGCAAAAATAAAATAAAAATATTTATATTATGGAAGTACCAAAATATGTTAGGCACTTTCCAAAAGTATAGAAATAGACCCTTTGCTACACAAAGAATTTACAATCAGAAGAATGAGATATGAAAACTGAGAGCGATGGGACTGGAAAGGAAGACCAGCTTATAAAAATAGAGTTGTGCCATTTCTTAATTATGTATTTTAGTACATGACACATCCTGACATGGATTAAGTTCTATGTTCTCATCTTCTCTAAATCAACTTTACTCCTCTTTAGGGGAGATTGTTACGAGGATCAAAATTAAACTAAAGAGTAAAAATGTGGTAAAAATTTACATTCTGTAGTATAGTGCGAATATGAAAGCCTCATGCTGTCATTCCACAGATGAACACATTGCTGAAACCATGGCAGGCTTCAGCGGGATGAGAACTGCATGAGGCCTCTCAGAGAACTCAAGGATCTGGTGGGCTTTTTACACTTCTCTTACATCGGAGCTATTGTGTGATTCACAAGTCAGACAGACAATGGGATAGCCTCACTAGCCAGTAGCTCATAGTTTTTGATTCCCAGCCTGCAAATATTCGATGCTCAAAATATCTATGGAATTAAGGACTAAGACCTGGAAATATGAAGATAATACACCTTTGGTGCAACCCATCTTTTATTAATGTCATAAAGCATTTGACTTCAGTGGCAGAAAGGTTTGGGGCCACACTTGACTCACATTTTAAAATGTCAGGTTTTATAAGTATTGACTCTACATTAATAGAAAGCACTTTTACTGCTCAGTGTGGATGCCATCTTGTACCTGAAAATTTGACCTCCCTGTTGAGCTAAACTCAGCTTTCTCTAATTATCCCACTGCCAGCCCAGGGATTACTGGCATGAGTAATCTAAGCAGGAGTTGGCCTACTAAATGAAAAATGTCAAAGGCAGCGAGAGGGAAGGGAGTCACAAGGAAACTCTGCAATGTTCTTGGAGTCACTCGGTGACATCTCCAATGAATCCAAACCGTGATCAAATCAACCGCCAGCACCGGGGAAGAACAGACACACAGAGGAAGGAAGCAAGTCAGAGGCAATCTCAGCTTGAAAATGATCAGAGTTTTGCTATTAATTTCAAGCTAATCGTAGTGATACTTCAGGCATCAGAATTTCCCTGACTCTCCTAAGAATAACCACTGCACAAAGATGAGACTTAAGAGGCAGCTTACACTTACGAGCTGGCATACAGTGCTGAAGTTCCCATCTGCAGCATGTTGACCCTGCCGCAGAGCGATTTCACCCCAAGACTGACCATGCAGCGGGCTGATGGGGCAGCACCGTCTCTCCTGCAACCACCGGCGGGTGACGTGAGATACGGCCCTTCATTCCATGCAGGGATTCCAAAGGTCACTCAAAAACATCCAGAGAAAGGCCTTGGCACTCCTGCCTGCTGAAATAACACCTAGTCTGCCTTCTAAGCCTTCACAGAAAGAGAAGTTGCACACAGTAACATTCAGCATGCCAGTCCTGTTCATAAAAATAAGGAGACATGACTCACCACTGCGTAAGTTCCGCAAGACTTTCATATTTACATTTTTCTGTTCAGACTGGAATCTTATGCTTTAGGTAAAACAAGTCTTAATCTTAAGTGCAATAAGAGTTAATCACAAACCAGGTGAGTCTAACGATCAGTAGGTTTTTCCTGAAAGGATCACAGTCCCATAAAAATCTAGGAACTAAAGTTGGGGGGTTACAAGGACATTTAAAAGTTTTGGAGGAAAACAGGACTGGCTACCTCAAATTATGAAGCTTGGAACAAACCATTCCTTCTGCTTAGTTTTTAAAGGCAGCTGACAGCTGAGCTACAGAGTGCTTTAAATAAATATTATCAGAATTCATATGAATAAAATCAGAAGACTTCTTTTGATGGAAGCCATCATATTTTTAATTCATTTTATGGAAGCATAAAAATGATATTTTGTTTGCAGTAATATTTCAGCAAGTAAAAAGCCAGCGACGGTGCAAGGTGGTTTGCAAGATGTTTTGGTATCTAAATCCTCATAAAGCAATGCTGAAAAGGCACTGCCCTTCAGCTAGGAGGTAGCGAGAATGTCATGTGACTTACATGGCCATACAGTTAATAGTGGAGCTAAGTATAATCAAAGCTAATCATTCAGCAAGAGCTCTGGGCTGAGAGGTTTCTAATTCCAAACAAAAAGTGCTTGCAAACTACTTGTGTTTCTAAGTAAAAAATGAACCAGCGATGAATTGGGTTCCCATACTGCACATATGTCTATTTTTTTTCTTTCTACTGCTGCAATTAAAGATAGGAAATGGATTAAGTTTATGGAGTCTAAATTATTCACTTTGAATAATTCTTTCAGGCCTAAGCAATTAAACTAGATGCTAATTTTATGCAAGTTACATGTAATACATTAATGTGAGCATACATCCTACATTCCTTAACAAACCCCAACATTCTATTTATTAATGGAGAATATGAGCAGTACAAACTGCTCAAATTTATGACATAAATGTGGTAAATATAAAGCAAAATTTAACATGGCAAAGTAAAATTTAATTTTAGAAAAATAACTCCTATATTCTTTAAAAGCAGGCAAAACCTCCAGATTTTTAATTACATGAGTTGCACAGTTCTAAAAAGAATTCAAGCAACCAGTTTTAGTGTCGGGCACTACAGTACTGGATTTTATTTTACTAAAATACATACTTTTAAAAGGAAGATGATGATTTAAAAATGTGCATGCCACAGAACCCATATCATGGGGAGGATGAACCCGTGCTGGTTGTCTACAGTCTGACACTCAGCTGCCAAGAGGACAGAAAAGTGTAACTCAGCACAGAACCCTGTTGCTCCCTGTCAGAATTGCTGACAGTTACCACAGCTAACACAGCTGGTATTTAGGTTGGATAAGGCAGTACAGTTGATAGTGGGTCAGTATTTTATATTAAAAAGGGGCTATTCCATACGAACATGAATGTTCTGGGGCCTTTTAGAAAGGCTTAGTAGATGGAAGTATTTATATAACTAAGTGCAGGGCTTATGGATCATTTACATTTAACTTAAGTCATCAACAGATCATTTGCATCTATGGTAGACTCCAGACGACATGAGAATGACTTTTCTCCTTTATTAATAAACTGAAATAAACATCACTTACCCAGCTTAGGATGTCATTGATAGAAGTCTGAGGCTCTCATTTCCTTCTCTTTCATGGAAGTGCAAGACACTATGGGTCTCCTAACTATAGCTGCCCCTTGTACATAGCTGTGCAAGCTCAGCTGCTGATTCCACTGGATATGCAAAAATTGTTGCCTGTATTTTATGGAAGACAATCAAACCCTAAATATCTGTGTCCCTATTATGAGAAAAGGCTAAATGTCCAAACTGTGGGAAATGCTGCAGGTAGAGCTCAGATCTTCTGACACATCAACTGCAAACTCAGTCTTTAGGAAGCCAGACTTTGTCTCAGTGCCCCTTGTCTATTTGTTTCAGCAGGCTCAGAGCTATTCAGTCAAATCTCCCTCGCAGCACTGAAATACTTCTAAGTCCTAGGATCTACATATTTTGGTCAGGGCTAAAAAAATTCCATCTGGTGGTAGAGTATCAGAACACGTGACGTATCAAATTTAAGCCTACTGAAAATCTTTCCAGAAATCTATTTAAAACCAGAAAGAAAGCAAAAGCATGCGTGCTCTTCATTTTTCCCATAGCTCAGCTACCAGTGCTGCTATAGCATGAAGTATCCGAGAGCTGTCTGTGAACTCTCACTAAACCTACCGCCACAGGTAGCGTGCCTTCACATGATGAAAGCCAACAACGTATAGACCGTTTCAGAATACACTGCAGTATTCTCTCCTGATGCCATATACTACCGTTGAATAAATGTCCCTACATTAAGACAGTGTTCACACAAATTAAGTATTTTGTTATAAACTTTTTGTGCTTAAGGCATTGGCATTTGTGCCCAAGGTTTTCCAGTTATTTATGGCACCAGCGAAGCACAACTTCCCATGTTAGCTTGTTAGCAATAAGGCAGTCTCTCATAGCTGGAGTTCTCTGGGACTGGCTGCCTATGTGCATATTCCTGCTAGGACTACACATACACCTGTGTGCACTCATCCTGTCTTCATTTTGTTCATAGGAAGGAAAAGACCAGCACAAGCATTACACCCCTCAGTTTCGTCCCACTTGCTGAGTCCCTTAATGTCAAAGGGCTTTACACAAGAGGAAAAGGAGGACGTGAGGTGAAAGTACACATAAACAACGTACCTCGAAGAATTTCATTTCCTGGTAAGCAAAGTCCTTTTCTCCAACTGCCAAACCACATTACCACTGGGACTGTGGGTGACTTCAAAGCAATGCCTGTACTCCCTGGAGGAGGGCCTCAAAACCCTGGACAAACGATTGTGACTTTTACCACATTCATTGTACGCTTTGAAGTTTTCTACAATTGTGTACACCTTGCTAAAGTCCTCTTTGGAATGTGTATCTTCAGCAAATATTGGGTATGCAGAGAAACAGTGTTCAGGGAAGCCACTGCACTTTAGTAGATTAAGTAAGTCTCAGTCTCTGCCAAGTGGCTGCTGGAATTGTATTGATTGCCAGTGCACACGCAGCACTGGGAGTCTACAAGAACAGGTTCAATATATTTTGAAGTGTTTTGTGTTCCCATCAACTTTTCCTTTGCATGTTACTCTTTTTTGTCCCGTATTTTTGCAGACAGGCTGTTCCCCTCTAAGTCGCCAACATCAACTTTGTTGTAATATTGCTGATCTTGAATTCTTTCCTCAGGCAAAATTCCTGATAATTTCAGTTGGTGTCTTAATTGTGTAAGAACTTCTGACCAAATAAATCATGCCCGATGCAGGAAAACCTCAAACGATGGCTAAACAACTCAGCACAAGGACAGTTTTCTCTGTACAGAGATTCGCTGAGTTGGTTTTTAAGGCCAGTGAGGTGCAGAAACATGACCTCAAAGGACATACTAGCGATGGAGGGACCATAAAGCTTCTCCTGACTATCGGAGGGAAATCTGATCTAGTTACTGATGAGAGAAGAGAAAATCAGATGAGCCCTTCTCCAGTGACACTGTTGTCCCTGGGACATGCTACAAAAGTGGCTTTTTCTACAAATTTGCCTGCAGTGTTTACATTCAATAGAAACCTAATGCTAGATTCTCTGGTTAGTATGTTAGAAGGTATGCAGAGCCAAAGAGCAGAGCTGTGGCCCACACTTTATTTGGAATCTGCTTCCATTTCAGGAGGCAGAAAAACCAGTTAACTCACCAAATGCAGAGAATCAACTTTCTGTTGAAATAAGTACTTCCCTTCTGCTAGGGACAAGAGAGAGACTCTACTTGCCTGAAAAAAAGTATTACTGTCACTGATTATCTAGCACAAAATTCTCCTAGATGTTAGTAGCAGGAGGTCAATGACAGACACGCTGTAATCGCCAATACGCTTTCTCAAATTGTCCTCCCACATATTTTGTATGATCCAGGCATAACTAACTCATTTTCTATTCACTTCTATGAATTGAAGTGAGGCAGAGTAAACAATCAGGTGGACTATCCCCTGCCAGGTGACAAGCTCTCAGTTTCTTTTTTAAAGTGGCTGTTTGTTGAGCTTTTTATTGTATTTCAGAGATCATATAAGTTGCAGGGAATAATAAAGCCATTGATAAGAAAGAAGTTTGTGTCCTCATTCTCCCAACACCATGAGACTGAAGAAGAAACAGAGCTATGCCTCTCCAATTTCACTGCTTTTCTGGAAGGATGTCATGGTTTAACCCTAGCCGGCAACTAAGGACAAAGGGTATTTATTTTAGGCTGCTTTTCTGAAGAACCATTTTGAAGCCTGGATAAAATTCGTGCCTAAAACTATTTACTCTTCCTGATATCCTGTGAATAAGGTAAAGTTCTTCACTAGAGTATACCCCATGACAAATAATACCCTAGTAATTATGGGTGGGGATTTTCATGCGGTGACTGATGATGCCTTGGAAAAGAGCCATGGCACTGTGCATTCAGAAGCTAAGCTATCTAAATCCCTGCAGACCTCATTTATGCTTTTGGGAATATAGGACAGGTGTGGCAGTTACTAAACCTGGATACTTGAGAATTCACCTCTTATTCCCAGGTGTGGGCCATTAATTCTCGCTCAGACTTGTTCAGTTCTAACAAGTCTCTTTTGAACCAGATTTTATATGTGCACATACACACACACGATACATAGCATTTTCCTTTCAATCCATTTATCTACTTTGTTTTTACTCATCTTTAGCTATGCAGCCTCACCTTACCTAACATTTTACATACACATGGCAGCAAACCCCAATATTGATCAGTGGCAGTCTACAAATCCCTGTCATATTCTGTAGATACCAGAAGACTCGCAATTTGCATTGTTTAGTACAATTACTGAAGAAGTTCAGGTAAAACTCAAGCCAAGCCCCAGTACAATTCACAACAATGGCTATACCAATTTTAATTGGATCACTAGACATCAGAGCAAAGCCAGAGAACACTCAAACACAAACATAGGTTGATAAAAACTGTAAAATCCTATAAAGAACTTAAAGGAACATGGCACTCCTCCTTTTTGTTAGATGCTCTTCCAGAAATCTGAACACTTTGGGGTAATGTGACACACCTAGAGCCTCCTCCCAGACCAGGCATTCTTCAGGGACACATTTGATAAAAATAAAAAACCTGAAATACCTACAAGAAAGCTTCTAATTCCATATTCTGATATTTCTATAGAAGGTCACAGATAGTAACCCCAGCTGCTTCACTCACTTCGAAGGGACTTGCAGCTACTGAACACTAATGCATATCTGGTCATCTTTATTTACTTAAAATACATTGGTCATCTTCTAAGCAGTCCTCTGGAGTACTGTTAAAAGAGGGGATGATATATGTTAAATTTTGAAAAAAGCACACATTTTTTCTGACAGTATTTTTATGTGCAGAGAATTGTCACAAAACAACAAAGGACTACTTGGGGTAATGAGACGGTCTTCTACCTCCAAAACCCTCAAGAGGCCACTGCTGTAGTGGTACGCTTCTCAGATCAAAGTAGCACCTTGTGAAATGAAACATTGGTATTGGAGAACCTGAGCTGGTTTGGCTTGAAGCACAAATTCCTGACAGCAGGAGGGATAAGCATAGGCTGGGTAACAGTTTCACTAAAAAATAAATTTATCATCAACAAGTATTTTGTAGCTATGAAAGAGAAGCCTCTGATATGTGACTGTTAAAGAACCCAGCTTACTAACCAGAATAATGTAAAAAAAAAAGTGAAACTTGCAAAAATAGGCACACCTTTACCTATGCAGCTGGCTAATTCTAAAAGTGCTAGCTAAAAGTTTCTGATTAAAAAGTTGAACTTCCTGATAATGGCAAGAAATGAAAATACGGCAATTAAGGTACTAAATCTCAGGGTAAAACTAATGCAGATTCTACTTAGATGAAATCAGTCCATCAGGCATGAAGTACCAATCCCCCACCTAAAAATGTAGAGGAAATGTGAACAGCTGTAGCTGGAGAGAAGTGTGTCATGTAACACCTATTAAAGTGACAGCTTTTTTTGGGGGGGGGTTCTCAGACATTGTAAGATTTCTGGGTTAGCCTGATTTATTTTGCTATCACCCAATAGCCTGCTAAAGATGTAGGGAACAGCTGTCTTTTTTTTTTTTTTTTGTCTTCCTCCATTTGAGAAACATACCCTTTATTCTGCCCACGTAATTGAGTTAATCTGTTTTCAGAAACCAGTATGAGTAAATCTAGATATCTGGATAGTGGATAACTGCAAATAAGGGTAGTAGTACTGGAAGATGCAGAACTAGAAACTGGAAATACTTAGTTGCAAGACTTATTAGCTGCATAGAGAGAAAGAACAAAGGCATTGGATTTTTCCTGTAAATGAACTCCAGGCAGTGTTACAATAAACTGGATGTTTGCTATTAGAACAGAATGGCTCCTTTCTTTACTTAGTATTTTCTAGAACAAAAGCGCTGTTAACTTTCCAAGGCTATAGTGAGTCAGTGCTAGAATTAGAAGTATGATCCTGAAATAGTGGTCACCACTAAGCAATGTTTCCTCTCCTTTCTCTTCACCTATTCAAAAAGGCTACCTCTGACAAATCATCTATTAATAGACAAGTTTCTATCATTTAAATTATTAAATGGGATTGAAAAAAACACTCAGAAATTCTGTGCTTAACAAGTATAAGCTTTTTCAAACAGAGGTATTCATAATGCTTTTTCTTTCTGAATTTTATTTTTTTGAAATATAGCCAGATTCCTGATAAATGAAACCCAGCAATCTCTCTGCTTTCTGAAGCTTTTATAAACCTCAGCTTTGCAAAATTTAGATTTCTAACAATAGGATTTTGATCTTGGTGCAGGTCAGTCCTGAATGCAAAAAGTAATTCTTTTAATACCAAAATGCAAGGGCTATTAAGAGAAGGGAGGTTTGCAGTAATAAGATTAGGGAAAACCTCTATTACAGACTTTGTATTTCTGGGATATTCCTGAATGAATGTCATCTCCTTGGTGATCATAAGGAATGCAATCATACTCAGAGAGCGTTTCTATCTAGTTTTGAACAAATCTAGGTTGAGAGAATAGGGGTAGCAGTTACCAAGAAAAGCTTTTATTTTGTTATAATTCAGTGCATTTGCCCTCAAATACATTAACACACTGTACATCACAGCCTGCAATGGTGTGTTTTTACCTAAGGGGCCTATTTATTTCCTCTTGTAAAATATATATACAAATACATTTATTTTCCTCTCTTCTAAATCACTGGAAAGGAAATTACTGACTTCTCATCTAGAAGAATTCAAAGGCATGGATGTTAGACCAGAGGGAAAAAACTACACAGTAGCATCACATGTAAAAAGTAAACCTTTAACGGAAATGCGCACGTCTGAAGTAAAAAAATCCAGTGAAGGCTTATCCATGAAGGAAATAGAGGTAAAGAACTGAATGTTTACAGAAAAATGTATTTTTTAAAGTGTAGGTTGTAGTCCAGGGTGTTTGTATGGTTTTTATTTTAGGACAAAGAAATAATTGCCCATGAAGACAGAGGTAACGTGCATAAACAGTGGAATCGGACACAACAGAAATTATTCAAATGGCAACAAAATAGTTTTCACACTGTTAAGTGGAAGGCTGCCGAGAATGTCTTAAATGTTTTTTTAAGCGTTAAGAGAACAGACTGAGTGGGTAATAAACAGGGACATTTATCCCCACAGGCTCCTTTCCCCTTTATACCTTCTGCCTCCAATTCCCACAGTTTCTATTTCCTTAACAGCCTTTCTGCCTCTAACTGTGATTTGCGGTGGATTACTTGAAGATGCTGAATATCTGTGTAATTTTTTTTCAGGACTACAGTCTTTAAAGAACCATGAGACCAGATTATGCACATGAAAATAAGATACTATTACAATATTATCTATAGTCATAGAGGTAGACCGTTGCTATAGGAACACATTCAGAATCAGAGTGAAAAGGACTCCATCCCAGCAGGGACCAGCCTGCTTGCGACACCCGAGTCCAGAGCTACTGCACAGCTCATGTAACTTGTAAATAAGCAGGTAAAGTGTGTATTTCAATGCCACATCTGAAGAGCAGTTGCCCCTATATTTCTGTGATTACTTTTTAGGTCACTTCCATCGTATTTTATTTTTACTGTAACGCTGTGGGGAAAAAAAAAAATCCTGCAAACACTAAAGTACACTGTGTGATGGTTTTCCTGTAATAGGATACAATGCCAACCAAGCGCTGGAGCACCTTATGTGCATGGAATTATGTGTGAGCTTTAATGTTTAAAATTATCAGACTCCATGAGAATAAACTGGTCTACATTTTATTTTCTTCAGCTTGCTCTGATGAGGATTAATGAATGAATGGTCATAAAGTGCTCTAAAATCCTAGGAAAGCACTGTAAGAGCACACACTTACTTAACTATTGTGAGAAAAGGATAATGTTTAATGCTTACCTGGAATTTCGCTCTAGCTATAGATGGATGAGTCATTGTCACAGAAAATGTAACAGTTTCAACTGAGAAAACATTAGAGATGTTAAAGCAAATACTTGATGACTGACAAGGAAAAGTATCTTCATGGTAATGAGCTGAGTAAAACTGTTTGCCCAGACTAATCCTCAGAATTCTTCTGCAAATGTGGTTTATTTTCCACAGGGCTTTACAAAAACAACAACAAAACCCCCACACAACATCAGACAGCCATAAAAATGGCAAATACAAAGAATTATATCTACATTACTGAGCTCTGCAACTGTGTTCACAAATCTGATTCTTCCCTCTTCTTTTGCGGACATGAAACATTTCCCAAGTAAGTCTACGTGCTAAACTGGAGCAGCATACAGACTGGTACTTTTTCTCTCTGCATTTAAACAAAAACTACTCTTTCGCCAGTACTGCGTTCACTGTCTGCACACCTAAACTCGTTCAAAACTTGCTTATAAACCAATGGTTTTTAGAACTGCCCACTGAAAATATGCATACCTATGTACTGAAGTGTGTATTTCCCATTTGAAGAGCTATAAACACATCCTGCACACATACAACTTAGAGATGTGAGCATATGTATTTTTATACCGTGCTTGTTTAGGCAGAACTACGGTGATGTGAACCAAAGTGTCTGGAAAATATTAAGGGCCAAAAAAGTTCTTCTCTACAAAACGTATTTTACAATAACAAACACATACCAGTGAATCGGGGCATAATCTTCCTATGACATTTAACTCTTATGACCTAGATGTTTCCTAATCTGCCAGCGTTTAGCTTTCCTGTCTTTTTAAAGTATGTTTGAAAAGGCAAATTAGCTAATCATCTACAAAACTTAGGAATCTGCCATAATTTCTGTTGTCAAGAGAACAGTCAACGTTTTTATTTGATGTCTTTGGTATTCCTTCCACTGCACCTCACAACATCCTGCAGAGGCAACCCACACAGCAGCTACGCTGAGATGGGAATACGCTGCCAGGTGTTCATTAGCAGCCCAGGAACAATTAAGAGATGCCAATCGGTACAGAAACACAACACGATCTACTCCGATGCCCGCGGGGCGCTGGCCAACTTCGTGCCAGCTGCCCCCCAGAAACCACCCAGCCCGGCCCCGGCCCCGGCCCCGGCCCCGCGGGGGGACCGAGACTGCCTTCTCCCTCACGCGTGGCCCGGGGATGAGCTCCCCGCGCTGCCTGTGAGGGGAAGTGACCGCGGAAACACGGGTTCGGCTTCTCTCCCTCAGGCTGAGGGCAGAAGGCAGGCCTGGGGCCCGCCCGGAGGTGCCGCCGGGCTCCTCGGCCCGGGGGCGGCCGCCCGGCTCCCCACCGACGGCCGGCTCGCTCCTCTTCCCGCCAACCCCCGGGGCGGGAGGGGAGGCCTCTCGACGCCTCCTCCGGCCCTCTCCCCCCCCCGGAGAGGGGAAGATGGCGCCCGCAGGCTGGGCCAGGGCGCAGCCGGGCGCTCCGGGGACACGCGTGGCCGTGCAGCGGGCTTCCCCCCGCCCCGCCGGCAGCAGCACGGGAGCACAAACCCGGGGAAGCCGTGACACCCCCCGGGCCCTCCGGGCTCCCGACGCGGCGGGCGGGGCCGGCGCCGCCCCGCGCAAGCAGGGCGCAGCCTCACGGGACACGCACCGTCCCCACGGAAAGAAAAAAAAACCCCAACCCCAAAAAACAAAAAAAACCCCAACCCCAAAAAACAACAAACCCCACCACAACACGGCCTCGCCCTCTAAGAGCGCCGGCGGCCTGATTGGCCGCGCCGGCTGCCAATCCGGGCGGCTATTGCATCATCCCGGCGGCCGGCTGGGTGGCGATTGGCGAGGGGGCGGGCGGAGCGGGAGGGTGTCGCAATCGCCGCTCGCCCGCACGCCACACTTTAAAGAAAGAGGCTCGGGGCCGGGCCCGCCCCCCCCCCCGCCCACACCCT